>NC_072768.1:11631582-11741582 GCF_022539595.1 Amphiprion ocellaris
AAATGTGCCATATGATGAAATAATGTAAAGGAGGCCGTGAAAAACACTCCAGAAAGGTTTTCTTTGAAAAAAAAAGATCATCATGAATTTTGGAGCAAAAAAACGGCTTACTATACTATGCCGAAAAAAAATGTGATTTTTCAAACATGTTGTAAAAACGTGCCATATGATGAAATAATGTAAAGGAGGCCGTGAAAAACACTCCAGAAAGGTTCTCTTTGAAAAAAAAATCATCATGAATTTTGGCACAAAAAAAAATGCCTTACTATACTATGTCGAAAAAAAATGCAATTTTTCAAACATGTTGTAAAAACGTGCCATATGATGAAATAATGTAAAGGAGGCCGTGAAAAACACTCCAGAAAGGTTCTCTTTGAAAAAAAAAATCATCATGAATTTTGGTGCAAAAAAAACGCCTTAGTATACTATGTCGGAAAAAAATGTGATTTTTCAACATGTTGTAAAAATGTGTCACATGATGAAATAATGTAAAGGAGGCTGTGAAAAAAAATTCAGAAAGGTTTTCTTTGAAAAAACAGAAATCAACATGAATTTTGACGCAGAAAAACGCCATAGTATACTATGTCAAGAAAAAAAATGCAATTTTTCAACATGTTGTAAAAATGTGCCATATGATGAAATAATGTAAAGGAGGCTGTGAAAAACACTCCAGAAAGGTTTTCTTTGAAAAAAAAGATCATCATGAATTTTGGCGCAAAAAAACGCCTTACTATACTATGCCGAAAGAAAATGCGATTTTTCAAACATGTTGTAAAAACGTGCCATATGATGAAATAATGTAAAGGAGGCCGTGAAAAACACTCCAGAAAGGTTTTCTTTGAAAAAAAAATCATCATGAATTTTGGCGCAAAAAAAAAACGCCTTACTATACTATGTCGAAAAAAAATGCAATTTTTCAACATGTTGTAAAAATGTGTCACATGATGAAATAATGTAAAGGAGGCCGTGAAAAACACTCCAGAAAGGTTTTCTTTGAAAAAACAGAAATCAACATGAATTTTGGCGCAAAAAAAACCCGCCTTACTATACTATGTCGAAAAAAAATGCAATTTTTCAAACATGTTGTAAAAACGTGCCATATGATGAAATAATGTAAAGGAGGCCGTGAAAAACACTCCAGAAAGGTTTTCTTTGAAAAAAACAAATCATCATGAATTTTGGCGCAAAAAAAACACCATAGTATACTATGTCAGGAAAAAAAATGCAATTTTTCAACATGTTGTAAAAACGTGCCATATGATGAAATAATGTAAAGGAGGCTGTGAAAAACACTCCAGAAAGGTTTTCTTTGAAAAAACAGAAATCAACATGAATTTTGGCGCAGAAAAACGCCATAGTATACTATGTCAAGAAAAAAAATGCAATTTTTCAACATGTTGTAAAAACGTGCCATATGATGAAATAATGTAAAGGAGGCCGTGAAAAACACTCCAGAAAGGTTCTCTTTGAAAAAAAAATCATCATGAATTTTGGCACAAAAAAAATGCCTTACTATACTATGTCGAAAAAAAATGCAATTTTTCAAACGTTGTAAAAACGTGCCATATGATGAAATAATGTAAAGGAGGCCGTGAAAAACACTCCAGAAAGGTTCTCTTCGAAAAAAAAATCATCATGAATTTTGGCGCAAAAAAAAATGCCTTACTATACTATGTCGAAAAAAATGCAATTTTTCAAACATGTTGTAAAAACGTGCCATATGATGAAATAATGTAAAGGAGGCCGTGAAAAACACTCCAGAAAGGTTCTCTTTGAAAAAAAGATCATCATGAATTTTGGCGCAAAAAAAACGCCTTACTATACTATGCCGAAAAAAAAATGCGATTTTTCAAACATGTTGTAAAAATGTGCCATATGATGAAATAATGTAAAGGAGGCCGTGAAAAACACTCCAGAAAGGTTTTCTTTGAAAAAAAGATCATCATGAATTTTGGCGCAAAAAAACGCCTTACTATACTATGCCGAAAAAAAATGCGATTTTTCAAACATGTTGTAAAAACGTGCCATATGATGAAATAATGTAAAAGGAGGCCGTGAAAAACACTCCAGAAAGGTTCTCTTTGAAAAAAACATCATCATGAATTTTGGCACAAAAAAACCCGCCTTACTATACTATGTCGAAAAAAAATGAAATTTTTCAAACAGGTTGTAAAAACGTGCCATATGATGAAATAATGTAAAGGAGGCCGTGAAAAACACTCCAGAAAGGTTCTCTTTGAAAAAAAAATCATCATGAATTTTGGCACAAAAAAAATGCCTTACTATACTATGTCGAAAAAAAATGCAATTTTTCAAACATGTTGTAAAAACGTGCCATATGATGAAATAATGTAAAGGAGGCCGTGAAAAACACTCCAGAAAGGTTTTCTTTGAAAAAAAGATCATCATGAATTTTGGCGCAAAAAAACGCCTTACTATAGTATGCCGAAAAAAAATGAGATTTTTCAAACATGTTGTAAAAACGTGCCATATGATGAAATAATGTAAAGGAGGCCGTGAAAAACACTCCAGAAAGGTTTTCTTTGAAAAAAAAAATCATCATGAATTTTGGCACAAAAAAAATGCCTTACTATACTATGTCGAAAAAAAATGCAATTTTTCAAACATGTTGTAAAAACGTGCCATATGATGAAATAATGTAAAGGAGGCCGTGAAAAACACTCCAGAAAGGTTTTCTTTGAAAAAAAGATCATCATGAATTTTGGCGCAAAAAAACGCCTTACTATACTATGCCGAAAAAAAATGCGATTTTTCAAACATGTTGTAAAAACGTGCCATATGATGAAATAATGTAAAGGAGGCCGTGAGAAACACTCCAGAAAGGTTTTCTTTGAAAAAAAAATCATCATGAATTTTGGCGCAAAAAAACGTCTTACTATACTATGTCGAAAAAAAATGCGATTTTTCAAACATGTTGTAAAAACGTGCCATATGATGAAATAATGTAAAGGAGGCCGTGAAAAACACTCCAGAAAGGTTTTCTTTGAAAAAAAAATCATCATGAATTTTGGCGCAAAAAAAAACGCCTTACTATACTATGTCGAAAAAAAATGCAATTTTTCAAACATGTTGTAAAAACGTGCCATATGATGAAATAATGTAAAGGAGGCTGTGAAAAACACTCCAGAAAGGTTTTCTTTGAAAAAAAGATCATCATGAATTTTCGTGCAAAAAAAACGCCATAGTATACTATGTCGGAAAAAAATGTGATTTTTCAACATGTTGTAAAAACGTGCCATATGATGAAATAATGTAAAGGAGGCCGTGACAAGCCTCCAGAAAGGTTTTCTTTGAAAAAAACATCATCATGAATTTTGGCGCAAAAAAACGCCATAGTATACTATGTCGAAAAATGTCATTTTTCAACATGTTTTAAAAATGTGTCACATGATGAAATAATGTAAAGGAGGCTGTGAAAAACACTCCAGAAAGGTTTTCTTTGAAAAAACAGAAATCAACATGAATTTTGGCGCAAAAAAACGCCATAGTGTACTATGTCAAGAAAAAAAATGCGATTTTTCAACATGTTGTAAAAATGTGCCATATGATGAAATAATGTAAAGGAGGCCGTGAAAAACACTCCAGAAAGGTTTTATTTGAGAAAAAAGAAAATCATCATGAATTTTGGCGCAAAAAAAACCGCCATAGTATACTATGTCGGAAAAAAATGTCATTTTTCAACATGTTGTAAAAATGTGCCATATGATGAAATAATGTAAAGGAGGCTGTGAAAAACACTCCAGAAAGGTTTTCTTTGAAAAAAAATCATCATTAAGTTTGGCGCACAAAAACGAAATAGCAGGGTTAGTTTTTCACAGCCTGCTTTACATTATTTCATCATATGGTATGTTTTCACAACATGTTGAAAAATGTCATTTTTCGACATAGTATACTATGGCGTTTTTTTGTGCCAAAATTCATGATGATTTTTTTTTCAAAGAAAACCTTTCTGGAGTGTTTTTCACGGCCTCCTTTACATTATTTCATCATATGGCACGTTTTTACAACATGTTTGAAAAATCGCATTTTTTTTCGGCATAGTATAGTAAGGCGTTTTTTTGCACCAAAATTCATGATTTTGTTTTTCAAAGAAAACCTTTCTGGAGTGTTTTTCACGGCCTCCTTCACATTATTTCATCATATGGCACGTTTTTACAACATGTTGAAAAATCATGTTTTTTTTTCAACATAGTATACTATGGTGTTTTTTTGCACCAAAATTCATGATTTTTTTTTTCAAAGAAAACCTTACCATAGTGCTTTTCACGGCCTCCTTTACATTATTTCATCATATGGCACGTTTTTACAACTGGGTGAAAAATCGCATTTCTTTTCTCTACATAGTATACTATGGCGTCTTTTTTGCGCCAAAATTAATGATGATTTTTCTTTCAAAGAAAACCTTTCTGGAGTGTTTTTCACTGCCTCCTTTACATTATTTCATCATATGGCACGTTTTTACAACATGTTGAAAAATCGTATTTTTTGTTCGACATATTATACTATGGCATTTTTTGCGCCAAAATTCATGATGATTTTTTTTTTCAAAGAAAACCTTTCTGGAGTGGTTTTCACGGCCTCCTTTACATTATGTCAACATATGGCACGTTTTTACAACATGTTGAAAAATCGCATTTTTTTTGTCGACATAGTATACTATGGCATTTTTTGCGCCAAAATTCATGATGATTTTTTTTTTTCAAAGAAAACATTTCTGGAGTGTTTTTCACGGCCGCCTTTACATTATATCATCATATGGCACGTTTTTACATGTTGAAAAATCGCATTTTTTTTCCAACAATTTTAAAGAGACATGCTATACTATGACGTTTTTTGAGCGACATGCTATACTATGACGTTTTTTGAACGACATCCTATACTATGACGTTTTTTGGACCAAAGGCTATACTATGATGTTTTTAGAGCGATATGCTCTACTATGACGTTTTTAGACCAAAGGCTATACTCTGATGTTTTTTGGACGACATGCTATACTGTGACAATTTTAAAGAGACATGCTATACTATGACGTTATTTTGAGCAACATGCTATACAGTGACGTTTTTTGGACCAAAGGCTATAGTATGACATTTTTTGAGCGACATGCTACACTATGACATTTTTTGAGCGACATGCTACACTATGACGTTTTAAGAGCGACATGCTATACTATGACGTTTTTAAAGCAACATGCTATACTATGACGTTTTTAGACCAAAGGCTATACTATGACGTTTTTAGAGTGACATGCTATACCATGATGTTTTTTGGATGACATGCTGTACTATGATGTTTTTAGAGCGACATGCTATACTATGAAGTTTTTAAAGCGACATGTTATACTATGACGTTTTTAGACCAAAGGCTATACTATGACGTTTTTAGAGCGACATGCTATACTATGACGTTTGTTGGGTGACACTCTATACTATAGGCTTTTTAAATTGACATATTAGTATGACATTTTTTTTGCTTTAGTTTTTTTTTGTTTTTTAGCAACATATTATAAGAATTTGAACAGTTTTAAAAATTACTATACTTTTACTTGTGCAATGAAATATTATTCTATGGCATTTTTTAGACGACATATACTCTGATGTTTTTTTGAAAAACATACTATTTTGACAATATACTGCACTATGACATTTTTTGAACCACATATCATACATGACAATTTTAGGCAACATCCTATCATTTTGCACTTTTTGAACCACAGAATAATCAGTTGGGTTTTTTTGCCGACATGCTATACTATGAACTACAGGCCATACTATGTCATTCTTGAAAAGTATACTATACTTTGACATTTTCTGAACTACATCCTATACTATGGCATTATACACAGAGTGCTTTGGTTACATGTTGATTTATAATCATTTTTTCTGTTTTGTTTTTTGACGGGATTACCACAGACCTGACCGTGAACACCGTTGACACCCACCTGAGGGAGATGCTGCCTAAGATCTCAAGGCTGCTTGGTCGTGGTCTTTCTGGTCCTGCTCCAGAACGCTTTCATCAACTACGTCTTCTTTTAAAGAGCCCCTCAGATGCTGCAATCTCTGACCTTAAGGAGGAACTGCTGCTTTCACTCTGTAACGAGAGGGCGGTTATTTTAAAGACCCAGCTCCTGGCGGCTTTGAGTGAAAATTTAACATCCCTCAAAACGGAACTACAGACAGTTAAATCTGAGCTGTCGGTCAGTATTTCAAACATCAAGTCCGACCCGGATGCCCTAAAGCACGCTGTGGGTGAAACGGAAACTTCACTCTCCACATCACCGACGACATCGTCACACTCCAAAGCAGAGCACCTGTCTGCTGAACTTTTAAAAGTGGACTATAAAGGTGAAGAATGTGAGCAGCAGCAGCCTGTGAGCAGCGGAACAGATGTGATCAGAAAGAAGTCATCTTCTTTTTTCTTTTCTTTCTGGTTGACTTGATGCTGTCAGATGCAGATGTTGGAGCTGATTCTGATCTTTCAGGATAAAAAAGCTGCTTTTCCTTCACAGACTTTTCAGGAAATTATTCTCTCAGGTTTTCTCTGCTATTTATATTTTTATTATCTGCGATTATTTCATTATTTCTTTATTGTAAAATAAAGTTTGAGGCATAAAGACTCATTTAGTTATTTTAATCCTGAAATCTTTGATGTAGCAGAACTAAACTTCCATTTTCCTTCTTGTACTTCTGATACTAGAACTAAATGTGTCTTCAACACGGATCATCTGCTTTTAATGAATCAGCAGCAACATCACAACAACAAATGAGACAATTTTCAACAAATTAATGAAACTGATGTCATTTAAAACTCAGAGTCTGTTTTAGTGTCAAATTAAAGCTGATTACTGACAACTAGAACATTAACGTTACTGTTTTAATCACATTTAAGTTTCCTGAGCATTACATTAATGTCAACCAGCCACAGTTTTATGAACTTAATGAACCACATTACAGGAACACAACACACTTCATCTGTTTACATGAAACTCCACACATTAGCTTGATGCTACGTTAGCTTTAATCAGGCTATGACTGAGCAGCTAGCTCGGTTAGCATCGCTAACATTAAAGCTAATATTTACTATGCTAACTTTCGTCTCTGGTCAACACACACTGAAAAAAACTCCACCAACATCTGGAGTGCATGGCACACATTATATCTGACACTACAGCTGCATATAAAGTGCATTAAAAGCGGCACCGATACGAAAATAAACATTAACTTACCGAACTATCAGAGTCCTTTCAGTGTCTGCTGGTAGAATCAGCCGAAGGCAGGAAACTGGTTAAAACAAGCCAACGGGCAGGAAAACTGTCTGTGGAAAATGTTCTGCTGCTGCACTGATAAATAAACCAACAGTTATTATATCAGAATTAATCCAAACGAGGAGAGCAGAGTCTCTGCTGCCTCCGCCATAGGACCTGTCAATCATTCCAGACCGGACTGTCAATCAAGTAGCCCCGCCCCCTGGCTTCGCAAAACTTTAACGCTGTATAAAAAAAAATCAATATTGATTTATTTTAAGATCGGCCACCTGATCTCTCATTTTGACCATGAAAACTCACGAAAAAAATGTATGTACAGTCTATGCACCGTACTCTGTTTGGCTCCACACTTGCTGATGACCACTTCCGGTCTCAGAAAATGAAAAAACGGACCTTTTTTCCTTTCTGTCTCTTACTGATTTTACTTTCTTGTTATTCAAAATATATAACGAAAATCAAAGCATTTGAAAAAAATCGTATATCCCTTTTTGATCATGAAAAGGAAAAACGCCTTGTATTTCAAATTAAATTTTTGTATTTTCAAACGAAAATCAAATAACCACTCGTTTTTTGTTTTTCAATACCCGTTTCAGAATGGAAAATCCAATTACCAGATCCGTACACGGACCTAAATATCCGTCCGAATGTAATAACAACCACCTTCTAATAAGCAAAACAATAATAAAATGAGCTTATTCAAAAATTGTTTTGTGTTATTTTTTTATTAAGTTGAGATTATCATGACAGATATTTCTTTTTTGGCAATATATCAAATTTTATATGGAAAATAACAAATTGTGTCTGTCTAAGAAATCACTTTCAACTAAGTTACCCATTACAAAAACACCTCTCAAGGAAGTGTGTTCATTCCAAATCACATGACTTGCTCCACACAATGTCATTAAATCCTGAAGAAAAGTGGCAAGACTCCAAATTTTCTGAGTTATTTAATATAAAATAGTGTGAGTCAAGTATGGATTTATTGCATGTCAACAGGTTTACTACAATATCTTCATAAATAACTTTCAATTTCAATCTTACTCAATTGTATATATAGTATGTTAGAAGAATCTTTCTCTAAAAATGTCATGTGGTGTTTGGTTATAGGCGGCCGTGTTGATTTTAGGCCTGAAAACAGCAAAAATGTCAACTATGATACAAAAAGTGCTGCAATTATATATTGACCCAAATACTATGTTGTAAAAGTAGAATAATTTAACAAAATATCACACACTGTGTTTATGTTTTTGTGTAGTTTATATTTTGTGTAGAGACAAACCATTTTTCCCCCAAGTTGAAATAAAATTCGGTTCTGTGTCACACAGAACAAGCCAGATTGAATATCTGTAATTAGGAAAATGTATCATATAAGCAGAAGGAAAACAAACAAACAAGCAAAGAAGAGCAGAGAGATTGAGGAAATAATGCAGAAACCACATACTCTGGTACTGAATATTCCCTAATAAATTTGTAATTTATTAAATTGATTGTTTCACAGTGAACTCGGTGTTGTAGTGGTAATCTAATCTTATAAGTTGCTACCTTTATTGGTTTTAACAATTTCAGGTATTGAGTGGTGCTATTAAAGTTTCATACACATTATATATTCAGGGTCGTGAATATAGAGTGGAGTGCTTCAGGATGTCAAACCCAATCCCTATTACACTCTCAAGCTTTAGATGAAACTCAGAGTTTTGTGCAATTGCAGTCAGTCTAAGATCTCTCTCTGTTTTCCCTGTCTCTCTCTCTCTCTCTCACACACACACACACACACACACACACGCACACACGGACACACACACACACACACATCTGCCCACTGCTACAACAGAGGACTTTGAGGTCATGCCAACTATTTAGCTGCTGTCAGCACATGAGGAACATTTTTCGTTCAAATTCCATGCCTCCATGAGCTGCTGAATGACACTGTACATGGATGCAGTTTTGAATAGGCTGGAGAAGTTCATTTTTATTTTTCACATTTCCACATTACCCATATAGTGTTTAAATCTAGTGGCAGCTACTGAGAGAAGTCAGTCTGCAAATGTATAAGCCTTGACAGTCATAGTTTACCATGAAGTCATATATGATCAAATTTTCTATGTAATTTAATATTATTTCTACTGGTGCTACATGGTTTAGTTATTATTTAACTCAGGGCTATTCAATTAAAAATTCACTGGGGCCGGATTTTCAGACTAAGAACATGAGCTGGGCCGGACGTTTTTAGCAGACAGTGAGCAAAGTAAACCATTTAAAATAAACACAAACCGATAAGATAACAAACACACTGGATGTTTATTAACGTATTGGCACATCCAAAAGGACATAAACACAATAGAAGAGCAGTACTTAAACTAAACCTGTGCTGAAATACTGCGTCTTTAAATTTTACATTTCAAACACACAACTTCAACACATTTTGATAGGGAAATATAAGCACAGGTTAAGGTGCATGTGAACATAAAAACTAAGTGCCGATTACAAACACCATCTTTTGTTTTGGTCACATCTCAAAGTGCATTAAAAAGTAACTTGCTTAACAGTAACTTTTCAGAACTTGAGACATTTTTCTTCTTTTGAAATAACAAAAAACAGAGTTTGTCCCTGTCCATATTTGGTCTCATCTGAGACAGTCACATCTTCAGTGCATATAATCAAAAAAAAAAATAAACAGTAGGCACAGTGATAGTTACTATCCCTTTGAAATGAAATAAAGCTGACATCAAAGTGCATAATAAAGTGCAACTAAGTGAAATAACTGTCAAAACAAAATGTATTTCTTAAATATTAAACTTATAATAAATGAACATAAAATAGTCACATAAATACATAAAACTACCTTTAGTGTCTGCTACAGCACGCTGCTTTGTTGCACTTACCATGTCTCGAAGACATCTGTGGCCAGAATGTTTGACGTGTCAGACCTGTTTGATAGCAGATGCCACACTCGTCTTAACTTTATCGTCCGTTAAAACTTCATCCACGACAGCCAACATGCAGTCCTTCACAGTTTCTGAGTCTGTGAACGGCCTCTTTTTCGTGGCCCTTTCCTGAGCTGTGCAGGTCCGCTTCATTGTAGTACAGCTCCGGTTGTAAGATGCTGTCAAACTCTGAATTATAGCCGCTCTCTCATGGCATCCCTCGGGAAAGTTTGTCCGAAACGCGGCATGTTTTTCAATGTGGTGTCTTCGGACATGATAATCTTTCAGCGCTGCAAAGCACTCGTTGCAGAGTAAACGCATTGGTTTGGCGTTCGGACTTGGTGGTAAATAAATAAATACTTGTCAGTCCACGCAGGATTAAACCGACGGTTTTCCTCGCCGATTTGTCGTTTCAGGATAGAAAAAGACATGCTGCCATTTTCGCCTGTATAGAACTGCTAATGTTAACTTTACAAACGCGTCTCCTCAACACAATGCATTGTGGGTTAGTTGCTAGGTTACGGTGTTGCATTCAATGTTTGCAATAATGTTGGAATTTTTGTAAGAACTTGTCAGTGTTACTGAAAGATGTTTTTCTGTTTTTCTCGGACCCAAGTCCCAATCACTCGGCAGTTGCTTTAGGGCAACTCGAGGGTTGCTTTCGGGCCGCATGTGGCCCGCGGGCCGCTAATTGAATCGGGGTGATTTAACTGAAGCGACATTCTCCAGTAGCTGCAGCGAACCAAAGAAACACATGACAATGTTTTTCCTGAGCTTGAACTCAAACTGAAGGTCACGAACAACTGAGCCAAAAGTAATGCAATAAAACTGTGAAATGAACAAATCTCTACTTGTGCTGAAAGTTTAACACATTCTCCAGACCTGTGAGAAAATATTAAGTCGATATAATAAGTTTCCTTATTCTTTATACTGCATTGTGCTTCATTCCCTCTTCCCCAAACCTTTCATTTAGATCACCTCTGTACTAAATAAAAAGGCTACAGATGCACCACAAACAAAGTTAGAAAACTTTCAAAACGTGCTTTTATTTATATTCATAATTTTGTACATTTCCATTATGATAAACACTTGAAACATCTACATTAAAAAAATGCTAAAACAATGCACAACCAGTTGACTGAAAACATACTCTACAGACAAGATGAAAAAATTCTGTACCATGATTTTAAACAAAATTAGAAAGAATATACTGTAAGGAGTTAGCATCTTCTTCATTGCTCAACAATACAGTAGCACCAGTATACACACTGACAGGCAAAGCCAATGTATACTTAGACTTGTGAGTTGTTTTTTTTTTTAAGGAAGATGGGAGTCTAATGTGTATTTTTTTAAACATAGTTTGTAAATATGCATAATGATGAGGTTTTTCTAAGTGCAAAATTTCTCCACTTTGTCCTTTGGTATGTGCATAATCAAGGTGGAATGGAAAAGTACCAGATCAGCTTCAGTACAGATGTAGAAAACAATTTTTGTAACCAGTGGTAGATGTCATTTCATCAGATGACTTGTTAAAAAAAAAAATCTCAAGGATTGCAAAAGGCAGATATGAAAACTGGCTTGCACAAACAATTGTGTTTCTCAGTTTAAGCTTCAACAAAGGGAATGGTTAAGCTTTGCTTCCCCTTAGCTTTGCTCCTTGGTTGAGTTCCGCTGAAGGCAGGACGGTGCAATAAGAATAGCATCTGGCTGTTTGTTCTCCACCATTGACAAGGTACGAGAAGAGGGGTTTACGGTAAGCAAGGTGCAAGTACAAAAAGCCAAAAACCACAGTGTGTGTGGGGTCAGACTGTGCTTTCACAAATTATTCAGTTCCATTAGAGTCTGGTCCAGCATCTGGTGCATATCGAGGTTCTCTTCTTTAGCATGTGACAGTTTCTCTGTTAGGACATCAAATGAAGACATTTTAATCTCACACAGGCCAGCACAAGTGAGTCAGGTGGTTAGCTTGCATTAATAATCAAGCCAGCTACATCATTCAGGTCAGTTGTTACATTTGAGTGTTTTTTTAAATTGGATCTACACAGCACTGAAACAAGAAAGACACACTGAATGAACAAGCTCATATTATGATATGCAAGCAACCATGCAAATCTACAACACTGATATACATAAACAGAACAACAACCTACAAAAAATGATTATTGTGCAATTTTATATCATAATGTTGATGTTATGATGCCAAACTAAGACTAGAAAATTAAATATTCAAGATAATCCCTGATTTTCATGGTTTTAAATACACGTCCACCAACAGCAACACAAATTTCAGGCAGTGCAGGCATCGTACATGGACAATGCAAACGGAGGAGCTTTGGATATTACACTGGATCAGATTGTCTCACATACGTTAAAACAAACAAACAGATTCAACATTCACACAAGTTAGTCCTCATTCAAGGCCACGCGTAGTTCATTATTGAGAAGGCGGTTTTTCTCGAGTTGCCGGTAGAGGTGATCTTTGCAGTCAGAAAGCAAGGTGAAAAACAGAGAGGACAGGAAATCAGAGAAAAATAGGAAACGAGAAAGCGCAATGTCTTCTGACACCTACCTTCTCTAGAATAGGCCACTGAAGACACTTTAAATCTTCTTAACACACAGTGAAAATATCTGAATAGCTTTTAAATAACATAATCAAAAAAGCGTTTAAATGTTTCTATTTTTTGAGATGAAGTTTTGGCAGTCACTTGAGATTTTTGTCTGCAAAAGGTAAAGTAAGCCGGGACAGTGTGTAGAGTAAACACAAAGGACAGAGGATGAGTTGATTAAATCCAGAAAAATGAACCACAGCATTAATACTTGATCCTAAAATAAAATCTTGGATAATGTGGAAATCAAAAAAATAATGGATTCAGTCGCAGTGGTGTCTGTCTGTCATAATACCCACTAAAATATCTTAGCATATGCTTAAATGTCAGCCAGTCAGCAGTCTGAGGTTGAGCTCATGTTTAAAAGGCATTAAGGATGTGACCCAACTACAGTTCTCAGGTCTCACATCACACACACCGGGAAAGTGCTCACTTCTCTTTGTATTTCTGTGTCTGAATTTATTGCAATGGCTGTAATAAAACAGACTCAGAATGTGTCACTGTATATTTATTTCAATATATGACAGGATACTGTGTATCATACAAAGCCCGTTTGTCATAATCACTCATATCCTCCAGTTTTTCCAGCACCAGATGATGTTCAACAACACTTACATACTGTTCTGTATTTCCACCCATCACTGCTTTACCACAATCTTCCTGATAACAATCAGCACTAATTCCCACCATTTCTCACATCCTTCCTATTGGTTACTCCTGTCACAATACTACATGATGCAAAGTGCTCGCATCACTCAGTCTCAAAAGACAACTCGGCTCAGCTTTTCGTCAAGCACCTTACGTTCCTCTAGGTTCCTGTGCTCATAGCACTACTGCGATATTTCTAATATCTCAGCTTCACAGAACAATATTTGAAGAAAATAAAAATAAAATTCAAAAGAATGAGTTAGCGGGAGCTAATGGTTTGATGAGATGCAGAGACAAAATCAGTAACATAACTTAAAATGAAGGCTTCCTGGTTTTATTAGAGCCACTTGAAAATAAATAGAAATTAAAAAGGAAAAAACAGGACAGAGTAAAGAGATACAGCTTACATAGAAGGAAGGACGTTTATTTTTTACACAACGCAGAAAGATTCTAGGATTCTGTACAAGTGATGGGATGCAATTAACGTTGACATGAGGATGAAAACATGAGGAGGAAAGGAAAGCGAAGACAGAGAGGGAAGGGGAAACGGAGAGAAGGCTGGTGAGAGCAGACAGATGCTGCTCAGCCGGCAGGAGGCGTCGTTGATGAGGTGTAAACAATTTATCTGTGTGGAAGAGAAGAAGTACAGTGAACCAGGGGGGTCGGCGTGGGACCTACGGAAATCTGAGATGCTCACCACAATACACCAGAACCACAGGAGTCACGGCACGGCACTACAAAACCCACAATACACAATGGGAATGCATTGCGCACGTTTGAACACACTCGCAAACACAAAGTGGAGGTCGGAGCAACTCCTCTGATTACATCAAGACCTTCCTGCTGACACAAAGTGCAGCACTGGACTGACGGACAGACGTGGTGCTCCGCGTTAGTCTCCAACAGAACCACCGAAGACGGAGGGACAACACTTAATTTAGCAAAACTGGGAGCTCGGCCCCAGTGATGCTAAATTATGACAGCTAACCTTTAGCTGGTATGATGACACATCAAAGGGGGATCTGACAAACACACATAGGGGCCTTTCTTCTGGGCAGAAGTAGACCATATTAGTAGAAGAGGAAAAGGGAAACACTGGACATAACCTTGAGTTACAGCGAGTGAAAACAGATGAATTGAAATGCTTCCTGAATACAGTCTTAGACATTTCAATAGACAACCTGCATGCTCAGGATGTCAAAATAGCATGTGAAGATAGCAATGTATAATCTCACAAAGTGAACGCTGATTACTTTTCACATAAAAAGTAATGCAACACGTAATTATATCAGCTAAAAACGAGAACAGAAACCACAACTTCAGTCCTGTTTACAGCATTGACACAAATGACACTGATGCAAAGGGCATACAGTATCATCACACTAATGAAGGTATATGAATATAGGCCACTTAGTGAGTTGTAATTATTGCATATGGGCTTCAAATGCACAGACAGGGGATACCGCAATGTCTGTTTTAAAACATTAGACTATATAAAAACATAGCTGCATAAGTATGTGAAGTGTAGTAACAGATAAAAGAGATGAATGTAATAGTTCTAGTGAGTAAAAGTATGTATATGGGAGGCAAAGGAGGAGAGGCAGCTGGTGTAGAGAGGTGCAGGGGAGAGGAGGCTGCTGGCGGAACAAGCAGGTGCGGCAAGTTGAAAATTACATGGAAGTCATGTCGTTGAGGGCGTGGTCCAGCTCCTCGCTGATGGCCTTGTACTTCAGTTTCTGGGCATACAACTCATCTATTGGTGGGCCAGGGGTGAAGTGAGGGGGAGGGAGGTGAAGTGAGAGAGAGCAAAGGTGGAGGAGCACATGACGAGGTGAAAGGTGAAGCATCCAGAGCCATAAAGAAGGCAGAGAGGAAGACAGGGAGAGATGATAGAAGATTTGAAAACAAAAGGAAAAGAGGAAAACAAAGTTATACCAGAAAAAATGATAGAATGGAAGTGCAACGGGCTGTATTTCACTGCCGTATCGCTGTCAGTCTTTATCTCTCATTATGGCTTCTTGAAAACTCAGTAATCATCTACGCTGAACAGCCTTTCCTACATTGGAACTCAATAGCAAACCAACTAGATTTAATAGACAGAGGATCAGAACAGAGTAAGATGCTGTCTGAAAAAAGAGCCATGATAAAATTAAGAGGGAAGCAGAATAGATTTCAGGAGGAAAGCCAAGAATGTGCTAAACAGATTTTTATTTAGCACTTACCCAAATGCCATCACTGACACAATAAACATTTCAAAATAACCAGAGTTGCATTCTGGGTTCAGAGGTGAAAAAAACATACCTTCCAAGTCATCAATGGTCTTCTCAAGCTTGGCTACTGATCTCTCAGCGAACTCAGCACGAGTCTCAGCCTGCATTCCAGAGACAGATTTATGAGTCAGTCCAACAACTTGAGCTGTGATACACCACCGGTGATTTGTATAAATTATCCCAGATTCAGGCTGCAACCCCAGATAAGGCGGTGTGAAAATTTACCTCCTTCAGCTTATCAGTGAGGACCTTGATCTCCTCCTCATACTTGTCCTCCTTCTGTGAGTACTGTGGGCCAAAGACAATGACAAGGAGTCAAAACTATGGGCATGGAGTCAAACACTGGACAGTGTATTCAAACTGATGCCACACATGTTTTACAGCATTTACAGACACGAGCATGAAATAAAACTGAGGTGAGGAGATTCGACTCCCCGGGCTCTTCTGTTTCCCATCCATCAAGTCTGTTGGGAAGCTGAGGTGCACTTACCTTCTCAGCCTGGGCCTCCAGTGACTTCAGGTTGTTGGTCACAGTTTTCAACTCTTCCTCAAGCTCAGAGCATTTGCTGGTGTTTTAGACAAAGGGATAAAGTTGCCAAGGACAAGAAGAGGGAGGAAAAGGGAGGGAAACAAGGATGAACAAAAGCAGAGAGGAGGAAAACACAAATCACAAAACAGGTCGAGGGAAAGTAGAAAGAGAGGGAGAGGAAACAAAACAAGTAAGAACTACAGGGAATATACAAGGAAGGAACCCAAAGTGCCCTAAAAGTGCCTTAACAGAGCAGGAATGTGAGAATAGCTCCATTCAGAGAGTAGTGGAATTAATAATTTAGGTGATGACATTTCAGCATTTGCTTCTCTTAAATGTAAGGTGTTATTCTTGCACAGCCCGTGCCATGTTAGGCCTGAAACAGTCTCATAAACCCAAAACAAAAGAGCATCAAAGAAGGAAAAGAACAAGCACAGCAAGCAAAGCAGAGGCAGCATGAGAAGAGCCATTCAAAGATACAAGTGTGTGTTAGTTCTTGTTTGTAGTACCTGTGTGACTGCGGATTTTAGTGATTTCATGCTTTGCTCCAAAACCCTTAGCTCATCCTCCGCTCTTCGAGCACGCCTGTTAGTGGGTGTGGCGCACGTGTGCAAGCCAGAACCATTCAAACCACGATGAGCATGCAAATAATCGGCACATATAGTGAGAACTCAGAGCACTGTTCAAATGGAAAAAAAAGTCCTATACTCATATTGTGCATTAGAGCTCAAAGCTTTCAGAATGTTTGCACATGCATAGTGTAAGTTTGGATATGTAAAAGTGAAACTTCTCACCCTTCTGACAGCTCAGCGCGCTCCTCTGTACGCTCAAGGTCACCCTCAATGATGACCAGCTTACGGGCGACCTTTAGGTGCAGCACAACAAGGTGTTAGACATCGACAAATACTTTATGAATGGGACACAGTTCACTGAGATTAGAGCTTTTTATACGAGTCAAAGTGGTCCAAGTCAACTCTAATGTGCCAGGATTCAATACTTCTACCCTGAGGATATATTTACAGAAATATTTTACTATAGAGTCATCATATGTGTTATGTATGTTACTTCTATTAAATATTTATCTGTGACAAATACATTAACAAATGCCTATATCTGCTTGCAGCTACACTACAGTGTGTTTTAAACAAATGTTTATATGTTAATGTGAAGGCAGATGTTGGACCGAAAATTCCCAAAGTGTTGCTATAATGATACGTATGTGGGTAAAAATGCTATATATACACTACTGTGAACATACTGGAGTACATAAAATAACAGATTATTATGTTGTGAAATGAATAGCTACATTTTAGAAATCTCTAAGTGTAACAGAGTCGGTGACAGGAGCACTGATTGCAGTAGATAAATCTGCATGTTTGGTGTGGCCAGATAGTTTAGTGGCGGCTGCCAGCAGCTGAAGAACTCGCCTCCTCATATTTGCGGTCAGCCTCCTCAGCGATGTGTTTGGCCTCTTTGAGCTGGATCTCCTGCAGCTCCATCTTCTCCTCGTCCTTCATGGCCCTGTTCTCAATGACCTTCATGCCTCTGTGTGACGGAACAAACAGTCAGGGGATGTTAGGAATCAGGAGTTGAGATCTGACAGACTGCCTGTACTCTCCCTGAGGACGCAAATGTCCAGTGAACGGTAACAGTGGACAGTAAATCTTTAATATAGCCGAAGGGCGAATGGATTATTTTTTTCTTATATGAAAGAGGCAGAATAACTGTCTGTGCCCCTTACAAAAGGATAGAAACATAGTCATATAGTCTATGGATACCCCCACCACCTCTCTGAATGAGAGTAAAATGACAAGGACCAGAGGTTTGACCCACCTCTCGCTCTCATCAGCGGCCTTCTCAGCCTCCTCCAGCTTGGTCAGAGCTGTGGCAAGACGCTCCTGAGCACGATCCAACTCCTCCTCAACCAGCTGGATACGTCTGTTAAGGGAAGCGACATCTCCCTCAGCCTAAGAGAAGGAGAACAGAGTGTCAGGAAAACTTACAGATCGTCGTTTTGAAACACATGACCTGGAAATCACACAACTCCACACAGATTGCAAGTCAGCCCAAAGAAAACAGACTTTAGAAATGTTTTGATCAGGTGTCTTAGTGGTGCACTCAAATATTGTTTAATGTCCAATGGGAGAATGCAATCATGCTTATTAAAAAAAGAGTTTCCATGAGCCACCTGTTGGGAAAAGCCCTCCCAGCAGATTTCCCAGCACTCCTCACTGACTATGATAATGATAATATCCCAGACTGACAGAGGGTTGAACACTGCGCCTCATTACTGGGCCCCTGAGAGAACATTAACAAGGCCTGAGTCAAAGGGCCTGACAGAATTACTGAATAGTGAAAATGACTAATCACATGCTACACACAGAGAAGGCTCCCTGGGAAGTTTACAACTCTGTGAGACATGTAAATGTGATGTAGCTGCTTCACGTTGGGAGTTGCGTAATAATGCGAAATGAAAAAAGGGCAGGCTTGCTGCTCAGACCTGGTTCTACTTCTGCTTTCTGGTGACTGCTCAGCAGGTATGAGACTTGACTGCCCTGTGAAATGACAGTAAAAAAGAGGATACACCTACTAGAGGTTTGTCTGAGAAGACAAAGGACTTTTTAGGTTCATGTGAAAGTGTGCAGAGCTGAACCACAGTGCATCAAGAGGGGTTTTGAAAAATCGACAAACTGAAGCAATTGGTTCAGCTGTTTCTGTGGCTGATTATCACAAAATTACGAACTGTCAGACTGAGCCTGTGCACAAACATTTCTCTCTGGTTCACATTAACTGCCGCTTTGTGGCTGTGAAAACCTATTGTCCTTATAAGGGCAAGTGAAAGAGCAGGGGCTCACTGTTCACTGTGCGCACTGGCACCTTAAATGTTGCCACAGTTTAGTTGCAACTTCCTGGTTGCTGAAAAAATAATTCATTCAAATATTTCGGCCTTATGCTGGAATGTGCTGCACAGCGGAATTAACGGAACTGCCTGAAAAGCAGGCTGACAAGTGCATCAGGTAAAAGGAAACATAGTAGGGGGGAGTGGAGGCAACACCACGATATTCTGTGCCACAGTGGCCCAACTGTGAAGGCATCAGAGGCCTAACGTTGCCAATTATAAGCGCTTAGCAGCAGCAGGAGACTCTCAGACCTTCATCTGCGACCTGTGGTGGCAGCACATGGAGGCAAAACAGTTCAGCTTCCTCCGCGGCGATGCGTAACGAGAAAATCCCGCTACTTCACTGCGTAATCACTCCAAACCAAATGAATTAAACAAACAAACAAACAAACAAAGAAAAGCCTTCAAGAGCGTAATGCGTCTGTAAAAGCAGGTACCGTAAACATGCTTACTTGTTCCCTGGCTTTCCTCTGCTCAAGCAACTCCCTCTGTAATCTCTCGGCTCTCTCTTCAGCACCGTCTGCCTGATCTTGTAAGGTTTTGATTTTTCGTTTGACTGCCTCCAACGACGTAGCTCCGGCCATTATTTTTTTATTTTACGCTGCTACTGTATTTAATTTAGAAAAATCCGGAGCTACAGTCCGAGCACAGTTTCCGAGAAATTGACAAGAAAAACGAGATGACGTCCGTGATGGTGTTGAAGGCTGCGTAAAGACGAGGCAGCACAGTGCGCAAGCTTTCTGGAGACGCACTGTGTAGTGCCTGTGTTTATCCAGGAAGTACCGTTTATTTCTGAGCAGGCTTTTTTAAAAAAAATGAAACATTCTGCAGGCTTGTGCAAATATTTGCAACGCGGAAATCTTCAGCACGGCGCCATATAATAATAAAAAGTGACGAAGTTTAATTGATTCAAAAGCAACACTGAATGTTTAATGATAGGAACACACCCAGTCTGACAGCCACTGTGATCATGATGCTGGATGAACGGAGCTGCAGCGCCCTCTGCGGGTCATCTGTGAGCTTTACATACGTGGCAGTGAAATATTTTTGAGGCCATTCAAGGCACTGAATACTGTAATTACAGGCTGCGTTTGAAAGTTTGCAAATATCACAGAACAACGCAGTCCAAAAATAAGAAAAGTGGGAGAAAACAAGGCTAACACTAAGTAGTAGTTAAACCCATTTGATCTTTCCAGTCCTGCTCAAACTTTACTGTAGGATTATTAAAAATAAAAAAGTCTACAGCTATGCATAGGAAGCAAAAAGCAAGTGTGATAGGATACAACTCAGTAGACTGTGACGCTCTTTGGCCTAAGTCCCTCTTTGTGATCCAATTAAAGGATTATTACAACTGTTTTTCCCCTCAGAGGGCTGCTTACTGCAACCTGATTCCTCTGGTTTGACTCTTGTCTGCAGCTCTAGAACCTGGACGTCACTCTGATTCCGTCATTAATGGGGCTCTTGTGGTGTTCATGCAAAGTGTATTTAGTCTCCTTCAGGTCGCAACCTTTAAATGCCAAATCTAAATTCTTGGCATAGTTTGTCTGTCATATAGCCTCTTTATCCAAAAAGGGAAGAAAACACTGGGGTGGCAAATGTATTTAAACAGATCCTTTATTTAATCATCTGTAAATAAACTGAATGTGTGTTGTTGTTTTTTTTTCTCCTAATTAGCCAGGGGTAATTGCCTGGGAGGTTTTGATGAGAAACAGTGTTTTTCCCTGTGGTAAGCAGAGAGCGCAGCCTGCAGATGTGAGCTCTATCTTGACCATATAAAGCAGTGGGCTATATTTATCCAGGCGCTTGCTCTCTGAGCTCTTGGGAAGACTGCACATTAGAGCTACTTCCCTTATCACTGTGAAAAAGACCTATAAGTCTGGAAAGATCTGGGTCTAAAACACAAGAAATCCACACTATAGCTTCTTATAGTGTTTGATTCAGACAGTAGAGGGGGATTTAGTTTAAATTAAGTAATGTTTGCTTCAGTTAAAAAACAAATTTGAGTTTCTTTGGGCTGACTTGTAAGTGATTGTGCATGTGATCCTTGGAAAAAACAGTTCAACAATGACTGGATGAGGGAAAGAAAAGTCATTTTGGAGTTTTCCAAGATGGACAGTGGCACCAAATCTACCCATCCAAACAATAAATACATACATAAACAAAATAGTAATGAATAATTTCGGGGATAACAGATGAAATCTAAAAAGTTTTCTTTCTCAGTGGTGTTGAACTGTCGTTTCCCTTAATGAGATGATAGAATGAAGGTGTGAGGAAGCGTGTTTGTGCAGGAAAGGTGCCATTGTGAGTCCCTTCCTTACTTACATCGGTGGCTTTCTTCTCAGCCAGCTCAAGTTTCTCCTGGGCATCTTTAAGAGCCTCAGAGTACTTGTCCAACTCATCCTCAGTTCCCTTCAGCTTCTTCTGCAGAGCTACCAAATCGTCCTCAAGCTTGAGTGTTTTTCAGTGCAGCACAGTTTCAGAGGTGATCAGCGGAGAGACGGAGGTGCGTGAGCGCGCAAAGGCGCAGGAGCGCGTAAAGGGAGAGAGACACAGGACAGGACAGGACAGGGGAAAGAGAGAGAGAAAGGGAAAAAAAGTTAGGGAAGCTCATGCATTTCAGGTTCAGATACCTTGGTGGCGACTTCCTCAGCAGTCAGGAGTTTTTCCTCAGCAGTTTGGAACTCCTCAAACACTTTATCTCTTTCGTCTTCAGTAACACGCAATTTCTTTTCCATCTCTCTTATTTCGTCCTCTAACTACACATGCATATGAAGAAATTGCAAAGTTAAACAGAATATAAAATGAACATGCACTTTTTCAACCAAAATCGCTATCTTTAATTTACATTTTTTTAAAAATATTAGCACATTTTCTAGCCTATATTCACATCCAACTGCTAATCATCCACTTCAACATAAATAGATAGAATAAAATAGCAAAAAACGACGGGTTACTCTTAATTTAATCCTTAATTGGGATTTTCCGTGAAAATAATTAATCCGTCTTTAGGAGGCGATCCATTTAATTTGCAGCAGCTTTATACTGCTTCTGGTATTCCTGCTTTTTCTATCGATCTTTGAAGTTTTCCACAAAAGAAAAAAAAAAGAAAAATCAGCCGACCTGTTTGCTTCTGTCCTCAGCTGCTTTCTTGTCTGACTCGGCCTGCTCAGCTCTGTCCAAGGCATTCTCCTTGTCGAGCTTGAGCATCTGCATCTTCTTCTTGATGGCATCCATGGCTGCTTATTGCTGCACCAACAAAACGTCCAAATGAAAACCAAGGAGAGAGCGGGAGAGAGGGGCTTAGGGCGTCTGTGCCTAACTGAACGCAAAGCTGGAGTGCAGACTCTGCCTGACTCTGCCCTGTCAAATATGTACTTTCAAAGGGGGGGTGACTGGATTCCTTTGGACATCCAATACTTTTTTGG
The DNA here is from genome assembly GCF_022539595.1 of Amphiprion ocellaris. NCBI lineage: Eukaryota > Metazoa > Chordata > Actinopteri > Pomacentridae > Amphiprion > Amphiprion ocellaris. The sequence continues at coordinate 11,654,169 of NC_072768.1, forward strand.
AGGAGGCGTGTGTGGGTGCTCGGGCGTTTTTCTAAGGCTCTGCTTGGCGATTCGTTCCTCATAAACATTTGACTTTTGATACGCCTTTATATGGGGTGTGACATGTAGGCATGCTCCCACGGAAAGGCTTCCTCATGGTAATGTAACAGAACCCATTTAATGTGCGGAGAAGATGCAGGTGAAGAGCTTTTTAACCGAATTAACACATCTCACAACCTCTCCTTGACCTTGCGTTTTGTGGCTCTTGTTTTTGCTCACTTTCTAGTATTCACTGAAACTGTTCCTGATCATTTCACATGTTCACCCATGTCTCCTTTTGCCCTCAGACAGGCTCTAAGTGAGACCACAGCCAGCTGCATTAACAGTGTGCTCAAGCTTCTGGCCACTTGCAGCCACTGGTGTCTCTTTATCTCTGTCTGAGTGTGTCTGGGTGGGTGTTCAAGTCTAAGTTCCCCTGGGTTAAGTTGTAGTGGCTCGAGGCGAAGTGTGTTGTATGAGAGGAGATGCTTTCGGTAAGCCAAGCAAGCCCTAGAGGCATTGTTCACAGTCTGGGGGGCTCAACAAGTGTTTACCTGATAATGTATCGGATATCCCCCCAGTAAAGTGTTGATGTGCCATGTGCCTGTGGCAGCGCAGCATCCTGGCAGCATGAGTTTTATACAATTACAGTAGCTGACTCACTCACTGGCTTGCCATTTGAGAAATGTTAACTGTTTTTCAAACTATAAAAGCAGATTATATCATTTATGCTGTGTATTTATTAGCAGCTTTAATAAATTGGAAAAAGCAAGAGTGTGCTATATTCTGTACAATGTGTGTTTTTTAAATCCAAGTTAATTATTAGAAAAATGAATTCCCCTGCACTGATCCCATGAAAAGTTTAAGCACACTTTGCTGCTGTGAGTGAGGACACCCCAAGTGTCTTCCAGCCTTCACAAAGATCCTTAAGGATATTTTTAGGATCGCCTTCGCTTTCATGCACCTGCCTTGGTGTGTAATATGGATCCGACATGCTGTGCCAAGAGCCCAGGGTCTGATGCTATTAGATATGTCTCTTAAAATAATCCTCGTCCTGCTCAGGCTTTGGTCTGTTTTATAGATTATTGTTGCTACGCCTGGCAGAGTTACTCGTGCTATAAGGTTAAATAGGTTTCTTAGTCTCCAGGCTTTACTTAATAGGAAGTAAAATGTGACAGCAGGAGAGAATGATGAGAGCAGGAATGGTGTTTACGATTTCCTCATTATAGTGCTTTGTTTTTCTCCTGCTAGTTCAGGCTTTATTTTAGGATGATTGACAGGCACAGTAATAGAAAAAAGCATTTTGATAATCTAGGGCCAGCCCATGTCTTAACAGACTGCCTCTGGTATAACTGTGATTGGCAGTGGTTACAGGCTTTACGTCTGCTTTCTTTTCTCTTGCTGTGGATTAAAATCAGTTGCAGGTAACACATATGGTCACATCTCTGGAAAAGTTACTTTTCTCCATTTGCCTATGAGTGAAAGATGGTTTAAGCGTTAGACATATATAAAGCTTTGAAGTCTGATCTGAGTCCACCAAGGTTGCTTTACTGAATTAAGTCATTTTCTTTATGTAATTCTTAAAGTGTGCATATGAATTTACATCATGTGATTTAAATGTGTATATCTTTCATGCAAGATATACTGTAATAAATATATATATGGCTATAAATATTTTTAGATTAAATACTGCATGTTGACAGTATTTCACACTGTTTTCCACTGAAAGTAAAATCCTTATTCTTCCGGATTTGCAATTTGATCTTAATTATCCTAAACCTTAATTTGAATGGCATGCTGGATTCCCCATGGCATTCTGGGAATGAAAATAAGCTCCCCTATGATGTTTTTCTTTAACATATTGGCACTGTAAAAATAACCCAGGGTCCAGTTGTTTTGATTGAAGTCCAGATATTATTGAAAAGCTATGGCGTTCCAAAGTACATTCCACTGAAAAATTACAGGTACTATCACATCAAGACAGAGCTAGAGGATATAAATTATAGCTAGGGTTTCTTTCATTCACGTATTATGAGAAAACCAAAAGCTCTTTCAATATTTAAGGCTTAAGGCGCGTACGGAAGCCACCACAACGCTAGAGAGAGAGTTGCTTTTTCATGGCTGCTGAAGCACAAAAAAGAGACCTAGACATATAATTTTGTGCTCTTTGGAAAAAAATTCATCTGTTTCTCGAGCCTTTTAAAATCCTCCTGCCAGAAGTGCAGATGAAAGCATTTGAAACAAGCTTAAGCGTATGTCCTACCAGGTACTTTCTGTACCATTTAAAGTAGGACTAAACTGTGAAAATACATAAAATTATGAATTATTAGCAAAGAAATATTTGAGATTTTACTCTTGTTATACTTTTATATGTCAACCAGTTTGTGCTGAAAATGGTGAATACATGAGTTGATTCTAGAGACAGAAATCTTAATATTTATTCTAAAAAGTGGAAACAGCTGAGTTAAAGTTGTCCAGCTTCAGAAAATGAGGAATTCAGTCTCACAGTTTCTCTGACTTTCAAAAACTGACTTCCCTTCAGGTAACTGTTACCCATTTTCTGGGCGGATCTGAGATACTCTGACATGCTGGAATTCTGATCATCCCCCTGCATCATGATTCAGTTGTCTACATGAGGCGACAGCTGAGTGGACAGGTGCAGCAAGGAGCAGAATTCATATTTACATCCACTATGCTATCATTATCTTTACTTTTCACCATGTGGTAGTTTTTATGGCAGACATGGATATAAACACGGCTGTAAAAATGATGATATAGAGAATCATATTAAAGTATGTGGTGACTCTGGGATCGCAGGAGTATTTAGAGGGAGACTGTGAGTAAATATAGATGTAAAAAGGTTAAAAAGCTGGCAGAGAAGAAATCAAATTTCACTTTCAAATCTGGAAGTCGATAACTGTGAAAAAAATCTCAGGCTTTCAGCTTTTTAACTCTGTAAACATAAGGCAGTATCACAGTTTGTCCTCTTTTTCTCATTTAAATGACAAAGAGCAGGCTTTCAAGGTGCTTTAATACTAGTGCAAATTCTTATACTATAACACTGCATTAGTTAATCTGTCAGGCCACAGTGACAACCCACTATGTATATGGAATGTCCGGTTCGCCTCAGACGCCGCTTAGGGAGGAGCTGAGCTTTACTTGGCTGTTGTGCCTGAAATCATGTTTGGATAAGAGGACCCTTGGGAGAGACATTTAAGGTTCAGTCGTGGTTTAAATGTTACTACATTAGAGAAAATATGTGTCTATCTGTGTTTTGGCTCATGCATGATGCCTGTCTGATGCACAGAACGGAAAATTCTTCCAGGAAAATATTCTAAACTGTCGGCCCTTTACCAAGGCTATGTCATTTCATGTGAAGCTATAATATTCCAACACATGAAAGGTCATTTTCCTACAATATTTTACCGATCGCAATAGACACAGAGCAGTGGGGACATTTTAAGGGCAGCTCTTCCTGCATGTTGAGCCACGGAGTTAAACTCAGAAGTACAGTGCTGGCAGGCTCCTTGTCAAATACCATCTTAAGGTTTCTGCAGACATCGTCCAGATATATATAGAGAAAACATCTTAGCTCTTTGGGACGGTACCCCTGTGATTAGATAGCTCCATGCAGGGGCATAGTCATTTAGCATAGCAAAACCGGAGAGGGGGTACAGGGAGGGTGCAACCCAAGCTGTAACCCAAGCCTGGCCCATGCCCTACTGACGATGGGTTTATTCACAGTAATGTTCCACTGACATATACTGGTAGTCGTAAGATTCAAACTGGTATATTAGCGAGCACAGGCGGATTTCTAACCACAACCAGGAGAGAGACAGAAACAGCCACAGTATTTTACTTGATGGATAGTTGCAATAAGGTTGTGACACTTTGACTTGCGCCGTTCTGTGTGGTGATAAATCTGTCACTAAGGGTGTAAATCTCACAGAATTATCCCACAGTCAGACTTAATTCCATTCAACTTTCTGTTTAGCTAATGAGGAACTGGAAGTACAACACAACCTGATAAAAATTCTCAATTTTCACCACTCCCGTCCTTAATAATTTGACAAGCAAATTCCATAAGAACGGAGGTCAACTATTTCAGCTGCAGGTGCTCCATTGAAGATGGGCAGCTTTCTTCGGCTGCCAAGATTTTACTACAGTAAAAGTAGCTGCTGTTAAATGAAAGGATCTGTCATCTCTCAGGCAGACCTGTAATAAATCTCTTCCAGGCCATGAAGGGGCACCAACTTTTTAGTTTAAAAGCCCCTCAGTTCTGCTGTAACTGACTTTAGGGAGAAAAGTAAGAAACATGGTCTGTAATATACTGTGATATTTGTTGATGTGAATATTTAAACACATTTTTAAAGCTGGATAATCAAAGTTGAGATTCATACTCTTTTGAAGTTTAGGTGTAGATCGTTTGCAGAAAAGCCTCAGTGCCACTAAGAAAGCCTCTGTGACCTACTGAGACAAAACAAGCTCAACTATGGAGAAAAAATGCCAAAAGTTAAATCTTCCAGTACTGCAAACACAAATGTGGGTAGAAGTCATAATGGAGGAATATTTGTGGCCTCCGCAGGGCTCCTCCCAGACAGTTTGTTTGCGTTCCCCCCTCAGATGGGGACACACAGCGAAGCGAGATTGTCAGCAATATCTGATGCTGCTCAGTCAGCCCCGACTTAAAGTAGGGCGAGGCCAGTGTTTGGGAGAAACTGTCACGATTCATTTCACACACATGCAGGATGCCATACTACAATACTACTGTACAATTCAATTCTCAGAAGGCCAGACATGTCATAGCACGAATACTGGAACAAAAAAAAAAGTCAATATGTTGGACATTTAGCTTTACAAGGCTGTCTTCGGTTAAGGAAAATAACACTTTTTGCACTTTTTGTTTATTTGTGTACGGAAGGGCAAGTCAAAAGGGATGTGCAGTAAATTATTGTTTACAGGCGGTTTGAACTTCTCCCAGTTCCAGATAAGGAGTTCAGAAACTCTTCCTACAGGGATCATTGACTTAAATGCTGTCTGTCCACTGCTTTGCGAATGCTCGTATCTTCACCCTCTTCTGTGCCAATTGTTGTTGTCTGACTCTACTGATTTCAGATCTCTGTTCACAGCTGCTCAGCATCTTGAGGATAGCTCTTCAAATATTTGCCTTCAAACTTTGCCCCTCAAGTCACAGGGCTAGAAGTTTCCGTGTTTGCGCACAGAGGGAAAATCTTTCATATATGTGTCCATATATGGTGTAAGCGAGGTAGAGTAGACAGAACAGAGGGCTAACGTGCGGGGGCTTTTGTGAGGTCCAAAGGCATACTCAATATTTCTTTCCATTCCTCAGGGCTATAAAACTTCTTGGTATGCACTTCCAGTGCAGCCACTGTTCTCCCTGTTACAGCCTGGCTGTCAGAGCTCTCTGCCACTGGGGCATGAAACAGTGGCAAGAACAGGAGGATGCTGAAAGTCTTTGGTGTTAACATGGCTCTGCTGTGTTTTCAATCACTACATACAAACATTTCTTAATGCATGTACTCATAACAACAAAATTTCACTTAAGGGAGCGTTATTCTCAACAAAACATTTACAATTACCATTTCAGGAAGGAAAAAAACTTTAGGCAGGGTTCATATCATGTTTATGAGTTCCAGACCCCAAATTGACCATAGCTTGACTGAAGAAAAGCCATAATGTGAACTGCGTGTGAGGATCTATGTTGATGAGACATTCCAGTGTGGTTCAGAGTGGCTGTTTGAAAACTTGCAGGCTGTGTTCACTGTGACTGGGTCACAGTGGTTTCTTTGCAGTGAGGAATGCCACAGGAACCCGCAGCTTTGCGGCACCTGCATTCTTATAGCAAAGCCTGTCTTTAGCCCCATGTTTGATCAGATGCCATGACAGTTTTCCTGCCAGGCTAAGACTCGCTCAGCAGCTAGGGATCTAGATAAAACAGTTGTGCATAGTCAGAACATAAAACAACTGAGTGCACAGTCATGAGAATAAATAGACAGTCATCTGGTGTGGTCTGGTTAGTTCCTGCCCTGGGGCATCAGATGTCTGAGATAACAATGTACAGTACAATAAGTGGGTAATTATGCTCTGAGGCTGCCTGAAGACAACTCCTGTCATAAGAATGGGAAAGACCAGCGGTAAATCGTTGTTAAAATAAAGAACCATTATGTTAATGTAAAAATACTCCATTGGGAGTAAATTTTGCATTTAAAATCCTGCTTCAAGCTGGAGTGCAGGACTTTAACATATAAATGAACACTAACTGTTACATTCAAATTAGGCATCTCCTTGCTTGCACTTACAATTATGATAGCTGTTATTATCTCCCTTATTAGCATCTTAGTTGGCTTATATAAAGTTTAAAAAGAAATGGCAGAAGGAAAGGCGACAAGAATACCAAATTAGACATAGGAGAAGTTTATACCTCTTGAGGAAAACAATTAACGAAAGCACATACAAAATAATAAATATGATTGACAAATTGCAGCAAAAAGAAAATAAAGAATGCTGGAAGACATTGCAATAAAAGTAAATTAAAGTCTAGAAACACTCAGTTTCTTTATTTTTTCATCATAAACTGACACGTGGTTAAGATGGAGTCAGAAGTTCATTAAGTTTGTTTTCAATACTTTGGTTTCTGGCATTTATGTAACAATTTAACTTACTTTCCAAGATTCTCAAAGTATAAGATAAGGAGAAACCTTTAATCTTCTTAAGTGAACATTTTAAGAAAACTTTAAGGAAAAGAGTTAAGGGTGTTTTGTTTTTATTTTAATAAAACCTCGAGCCAGACTTTAAGAAAAATCTTAAGATATTTTGTACAGCTTGCCCCAGCTCCTCCTTGATCCTCTAAAGGATAAAACAACTATCGCTAAAATGGTTCTGTTTCTGGACAAACTAAAGATGTTTAGAGCATCTGTCGGCTTTCAGAAGATGGCAACTGCACCTCTTTCCTTTACCAGGCTTGGCTGAAGAATTAAATGGCAACTTCTTTGAGAGATCTTAAAACAAACCCAAACAAAGACATGGTGCAAGAGCAGCTCTGGGGTGGCTTATGCAATCATCTCTGGGCAATAGACTATCCAGTACACCTGTTACTCAAACTGGTAATTCCTTTATTGTGCATATCTTTAAGCTTTAATAGAATTTAAATGGGTAAGTTATATCAAAATTCACCTCCTGCATAGTTTTTATAAATGGAGAAATGAGGTCTAGAGACCAAAACAGTTTTTTGTACCAGATTGTAAATATGTTTATTTCTGCTGTAAAGTTGGGTATTTTAACATGAGGGTCTATGAGGACTGATTGGCTTTTGGAGCCTGCCTCAAGTGGCTATTTAAGGAACTGCATGTTATTTAAAAAGTGGAAAAAGACTGCAAACAATTTCTTTGCATGAAATCTCAATATGAGAAACAAGTGACAAAACAAATGAATGTAGTGTTGTAAAAAGTTGGAATATGAAGTGGCAACAAAGCAATAACAGACACCTCAAAATTGTGCTTAAGTACTAGTTAAGAAAAACAGCAAAGGGAGGTAATTGGCTGAGTTTTGAGCTCATTAAATACTGCAGAGAAAGGGCGCACAGGCAAACTGTCCATGTCAGTCGTAGTAGTATGAATAAAGTCACACGGATCAGTCATTTAGTCGACCTCACACCAAATCATCTTCTGAAATTTGGCGTCAGTGTTGAGAAAAATCTGCTGAGCACGAAGCGGAGAGGGTATTTATTCAGCTTTAACACAGGGTGGGGAGGCCACAGGATTGAGAGAAGAAAAGCAGCCAATGACTTTTTTTTCTTCTCTGCAGAAATGTGGCCTGTCATCTAACGAGTGTTAAGCAAAGTTTCCTTATTAAGACAGATGGGTTTGGATGGCTGAGTGTTACATTACATTCTAGACAGCTTAAATCCCAGGAGACTCTGCAGATCAGTTCCATTCGGCAGCACCGTCTGGGACAGTCAGTTCCTCTGTTCCACTGCTCACTCTCAGCACTGTTGTAGGAATGAGACGAACTGAGAAAAATCGGACACTAAGAAAAACCTGACACTGGAAGAACGTGTTTGGAGTCAGACGATATCATTTAATAGTCATTCCTGATGTTGCTTGTGGAGTTGTCCAAAATTAGCGGCCAAGTTTTAAGTCTCAGCTCAGTCCCAATATAGCCCTGCTGTCATTGCTGACTGAGAAATACTGAGCCTTCCTTACGTGATGACGAAAGGAGCAAATATTGTCACTCAGCAGAGGCTGGACCATCTCGAAGTGACTGTGACTATCTAACCCACCTACTTCACATAAAAGCACCTCCCACATGCTATTTGTTTGAAACCGGTGAGTTCTGTCTTCTGTAACATCACACAAGAGCTAGAAAATTAGACACTTCCTGTTATTTGACACTTAAAATACCACTTTAATGACATTTGGCTGAGCAGTTAAAGCATAGAGAGCATATGAACCACCTTTGGGTTGGTCCCGGGTAACTTATAAATCATTTCTGTCAGAATTTATGAACTCAACCACTACATCATTTAGAGTAGTATTACCGTAAGTGAGTTCTAAGTGTGTAAAATCACAACACACACTGACAATAACCAGTTCCAAATTATGAAAGCACAGAAGTCATCCTTTACAGACTGTGTTTACTACTCTCATTAAAGCAAAGGTTGTGCAGTAGATAAATTATGGAGCCCACATGCTGGGAGAACCCCAGTGATGACCTAAAATAGTCATGTGCTCCAGACCTGAGTAAAACGCTCTTTTAGATCCATCAGTTGCTGTCTCCTGGTTTATGTTAGGGATCACTGCTTCTCCAAGCAGGCAGAGAGGTGGTATGTGAGTACGCCTAAACAACAGGCATCCTCCAACACAATGACCTCACACACTTAAGTAAAACCATGGTGTAATTCACAGCGATATTCCACAGAGTTGCATTTCTTCAATCATTTCAGACCATTAATTTGCCAACACAGTGCAAGTGTGTTTACATGAAGTTCAACCACTACATGCACACTTTGCACTAGCAGAATCGCTGAAGCCAAACTGAAGGATACAGATGAACACAGTAGCTGGTAAAGACATAAAAGTCATCATCTTCAGATACAGGGTTGAAAAGTAAAAAGATAAAATAGAGCTATCAAAGACAAGAAAAGCAGCTGCATGGGAATTTGTGGAAGGAACAGTTTGTTAAGTACCTTCTTCCTTCACTCCAACATACCATCTTTGGATCTGGACCATGTGAAACCTCCAGACAAAATGGACCGAAGCCAAACAGCCATTCAATCTATAAACAATGCCGCTTTCCTCTCTTTTATCAGCCTGAGCAGTTCGGATCTTATTTTTTTTTGCCAGACATGGCTGCTTAAAACTGATGAAGCCCCTTTCGTTGCATTTTTTTGTACTGTAACACTTGTAGGGCAATCTCTATTTGGTTTTGAAGACCAAAAAAAAAAAAAAAAGAAGTTTTCTGGAAGCTCTCATTAAATTTTTGAATGGCAGGTGTGCTTGGAAAGCAGTCACAAAGACCAACGGATGGGGAAATCCCTTACATTTCCCACAGATTAATACCAGCTTTAACTTTTTGTTCACAGACCCATATTTTCCTGACAAGGACCAGAGAAAGACACTGTCAGGTTGGATGATTTGTCTGTGAACAACAAGGGGAAAAAAATGAATAGGACACTTTGGACAAATGGCCCTGCCCAAAACCCAAAAGCCTGATGTGCATTTTTTCCAAACCTCACTCCTTCCATCACTTTTCTCTAAAAGCAGAATATTTTGGCTTAGCAGGGGCTGTTTCCTTCTCTCTGTGCTTTGACAACAATGAGAAGCTGACAAACTGTGAATTTTCAATGATTATTATTAACAACTTGCTATATAAATTTCCAGTGGAACAACTGTCAGTTTCACTAAAGCTCCTCTTACCACAAGCCATGATTCCATTCCTGAATAATATAACAGCATAAAGTAACATGCCTGTTACTGTAACTGGATAATGTATAAATTACTATCAGCCAAGTGCATTCATTGTTGCTCTGATTTGGTTTAAACACATAGTAGATTAGTTCCGAAATGATGAAAGTGGAGAGTTGACCCAGAGTCATTTGGCTTAGCCACGGGTTAGCGTGGCTTCGTTTTTGAGAACTTGAGCGTGGAACAAAGCCTGCACTAAATGACTGCCAGGCTGTGGGGATTAGGCATGGCACTAGCCACAGTGACTGCAAAACAAACTTTCCAACACAGCAAATACAAGACATTTAGGATGCCAGAGATTTACGCTGTTGGTGTGAAGGATTACTGTATGTGACATGAGGCTGCTATCAGGTTCTAATGCGTCATTTAGCAATTTAAGTGAAATATTCAAAGCAAAATGGTCATTTTTCTGTCTACATCATTATTTCAAATTGATAATTCTGCACACAATGATCATGCACACTTTTATTCTGTAGTTTTCTAACATTTTTTTTGCATCTTTCTTGAAAGTTGGACTTTTGAGAAAGTTGAAGAGGTTCTAAATATGCTAAACATGACTTTGTAACAATAGACCCACCAAAGAGTCTGTGTGGTTGAGGAGGTTAATGACATGTCACGGTGTAACGGAGCAGGTATCAAACCTTTGTGCCGACAAGGTGCATCTGGAGCCCATGTGCAGAAAAATAACATGTGACATGGGGTTCCTTTAATGTCAACAAAGAGAGAGAAGTGCTTGAATGAGAAACTGCAACTTTCAAATACTTTTACTTTTAATTGAAACCATCATGCTGACATTAGTGCTTCTTGTGCCAAACTGAGGTTTTGCAGAAATGTGTAAATGTGTGACCTTTTTGAAAGCTTGATTATAGGCAGAGGGTGAAAGACAATAAGAGGAAGGGCTCAACCAGATCATGCCTCTGCTTTACCTTATAAATCTGCTGAGGTTTTGATAGCTCTGTGCAAATGCCAAATTTAACCAGACAAACATCCTGCTGGTGACCAGGACTGAAGGGAGGGATAGGGAGACAGAGAGACGGTGAGTAGTAGATAGGCACTCGCTCTTTAACACATGGCTTCAGTTTCCCGTCTCCACTGTGTGGCCTGGCCTTGCATGAGACCAAAACACTCAGACAGCCAAATATGGTGTTCATTATTGTACCGGCCACCTTTAACCATCCTTTACCTTCTCTGTGTCCAGACGCTGCTGACACAGAGGGATCAGCATCAGCATGAAATCAGTACTGTAGCACCCGAGTAAAAATGAAGGTTCAAGCCTGATTAATTATAAGTAAATCAAGAGTCTGTAAACATGGTTAATTCTTAATACCCCTAAAAAGGTTTTAGCTGTGAAAATGTAACAAAAATGCAGAAAAATACAGTCAAGTCTCATTCTTGACCAACACATCTAAACGGGGATCACTGCATACTTCAAGGTCTGGTCTGTGAAGCAAGGGGGAAAAAGTGCATCCACTATGTCCATATTTGGTCTCGCTAACTTTGCCAATCCTTCCACTAGAACATATTTCTCCAAACATCCCCTGACCCTCTGCCTGAACTATGAAGGATAACACTGACATCTGCTGGCAAGAATGCAAAATCCTTTTTTTTCCTCATTGGACTGGTCTTTTTAAAATGTTTTTGGTACTTTATGGAGTTCAAAAAGCTTAAAAACAATCACACTGAAGAATTCTCAAACATACTCTTGCTTGTATTTGACCTGCAGTTTCTCCTTATCTGGGTGAATACTACAGTAGGAATCAACTTCTATGACATTCTTTTGTCTTTTGACATCTAACATGCATTCTTATGTAAAAGAACAAAACAATCTTGATGGTACTGGTTGTTTGAATTGCTTTATTTTTGGTGAATACAAAAAATACTTTTGTGAACAGATAAATATTATACATACAGCATCAAATCATAAAACTAATGCGGCCTGTTAAAGAAAGCACAACACCTATTCATAACAGAGCTAGTAACTTTTTCTATTTCCGTTAATACTCGGACAAATCAGTTGGACCATATATTTTAGGGTAATTCTTACATTTACTGATAAAAACTTAATTTTATTTTATAGTGGTTAGACAATGAAACAAGGGAGTTTAATTCAACATTTAAGAGGGACTTGGCATAATGAATTTCAACAATTTCTCAACATCAGACACAAATTGCCACATGCTCATCGAATGCAGTCTAGTGTTAGTCTCTAAATCCTAAGGTATCCACAGACGCCCTTTTATATCAGCATTAGAACATTGTTGGCAGGTAGGGCACCAGCCAAGGCATTATACTGTATGGCAAAGGACTTGTTTATTAAGACCCCAATGGGGATTAGACTGGCATAATGTTCTGATCCAGAGAGGACAAGGCTCAGGCTCCCACCCAGCCTGATCTTCAGCTGCTCACATGGCAGACTCAAGTAAGGCACTAGTACACAATGCAGACCAGACACTGGCATGGACACACTGAGGAGATGAACTGCTGAAAATTTCAAATATATCGTACGTTACTACACCAAATGAAAAAGACAGTTTAATCAGTGTGCCCAATCAGAACATGGAGCTATTTCCTTCTAGTTTGTTATTAGAATGTCCAACATTTAATTTAACAGAAGTTTTAAATTGTCTTCTTCAGTGCATAAAGTTATGAGCATCTTCAGAGCATAATGTACGCTCATTTCATTCACAAGCCCAAAGCCCGATATCACTGCACACGACTAATCTTCAAACCAATAACAGAGCAGACTCTCATTATATTCTTGCAAGAATATTCAGTGTAATGTATTGCTATAGACAGACAGCCTAAAGTGATATAACTTTACAAAGACGGGGCAGACTGGTGGAGAAATAAGTGGATGTGTCAGTGTACAGTACAGCGGGCATCTGAACAAAACGTGGCCAGTGTAGAGGGTGGAGGGAATGAAACACGACGAGAACAAACGTGACAAATAATGTAAACATATATTCCTTACACAGCTCTGTGTATGTGAGGGAAGAACTGGTGGGGTGAGATAATGTACAAGCAGCAAGACATATTTGGTCACATGTAGTCCAGATTCTCTGAATAACACCCGTTCTCTTATAAGAACAATTTGTTTCAACATTGGTCAAGAATAAACATCTTTATAGCGAGTGCTGGCCAGTGCTCTGTTGTCATTCACACCAATCAGAATCCCTCATTGTTTGGCATCAAGCTGAAAAACTTCAATCAAAATGAATTGATTTTTAAAAGTTTTCCAGTTTAATAGCAAACCCCAAGTTCACATTTTTAGTAAAATACAAGTGCCTTTCCACTTTATACTACTCTATTGGTTAGTAGCTTCATTGATATGTGTAGACATTATGGTGCATGCAAGCCAGTGGTGAAATGAGGCATCGCCTTCCTGCCTTTCTATTTATTCTTTGAGTTTTTTTTACAACTACAATACAACCTACGGACCCTTAGATTTGTTCTGCCAGTGGCAGAGCTATGATCTGTTCATTCCTATTTGCTCTAAACCTTCAACAATTACAGAACATTCAGCGATTATAGAGGATTTCTGCATTTGTAACATCTTTGATTCATGATTGTAACAGTCAGTAATGCTCATGATGCAGTAATACCCACAAAGCAATGATATCATAACACTTAATCAAACTGCCTCCGCTTGCTTATAGTAAGAACCTTCATCATATTTAAGTCTGAATGTCAATGCCATTCACTGACAAATACATACGCACACCACACACACGCACACACACACACAAATACACTACAGAGCACAGGCACTTGTTTCTCTCACCAAACAGGCCTGTTTCAACGGCTGTATAGTACTCGGTTATATGAGAGTAAAGCAGCCAGTAAGTACATCGGCAACGTCTCCCGGGCGAGGGTCTGATCAGTGCACCACACATCCTCGTCTGCCTGGTCCATCAGCCCTCATCCTCTCTCAGCTCGCTGGGCAGGAACTTGTATTGCTGCTGTCGGATCTGAGCCAGTTTCTTGCGAGCTTCCTCCAACTCTCGCTCCTTCCTCAGCATCTCTTCCTGAGCTGCAATGATCTGAGGAGAACAGGAACAGCTGACAGAATATGTACCTTTCACTCCTCACTCCGCAGTTCTTGTGGATGGCTTGACATGAAGAACCAATAGCTGCACTGTGCCGAGCTCACGTCTGTAAAGCTGGTTAACTCCAGGCACAAGATGATTGAGATTAGACACAAAAACGAGCCTACATTAATGTAAAAAATATGGAATGAAATGAACGGAATTTTTAGGGATGTGCGTCGAAAAGGAGAATTAAAACAATGCATACTAAATATTTTTAAAAGGAAGCTGTCAGTCCGCTACTAATAACGGTGTGTCAGTCAGGTTTAGAAATTTTAGATTTGCTCTGCAGATGTGAAGAAATATCTATGAACCATGACCTAGCAGGCAGCTAACCATGGTCAGTTATAATCTAAAGAGCTCTGTGATGACCTGTTCAGCCTGTGTTCAGCCTCCATTGTTCCCCTGCAACCTTCCATAAAAAAACTGTGTATAGCAAATGGCTAGAACTTAAAGAGACATTTAAATATGTACAAATGACACAGCAGCTAAGAGATCAAGAGCTCTGATAATAACAAGAACATAAAATCTATTACCTGTGGCAGTCACAGGTCTGTAAAATGCACTCATTGCGGATCACACTGGCATAACGACTGAGCACAAAGCACAAGAATGGCAGACACAGAGCAGCTACATTTTACAGTTACGTCTAAACCTACAGCATCTTGTACTGCTACGCAAAACAAGAAATGCACGACATTGGTAGAAGAGGGTACAACCCAGATAAGTTTGGATAAAGCAAGAGGTCAAACCCGAGTACACATCAGTATGGTGTGTCTAAGCTGGTCAGCCAAAGGTCTGAAAAGTGAAGGCATGGTTGCTCATTTTCTGCTGCACATGTAATTATCTGGTTTACTTTTTCATGGGGTGAGGCATGATGTTGATTGAATGCACAATGCTCTGCTCCCCACCACCTCTCTCTCTCATGGATTCATCCTCCAGCTGTACTCAGGCAGCGTTTTAGATGAGTGGCAGTGGAGGAACCCTGAGGGGAGGGTGTGTGTATTTTTCATTTGTATCCTTTTAAAATACAGCTTACTATGACTGTTTCAACAAACCCGCAGACTCTAGCTTTAAGACCACATGTGAAAAGCCACTAAACACGGGGGTAGCGTAAAAACGGAGCTGCCATTCTCACAATGTTCTCTCAGTATGTGTGAAGACGCAATGATTAAATCTCAAGAATTGAAATTTCACGTCAAATCCAGTATTCAGGAGTATGGAGGCAAAACAACCAAAATGCTTTACATTTGTTCTGTGACTTTTTGCAGAAAATATAATTCTCATTTTTTTGTGAAGGTCATATTTTTAACACAGCGTTTTAAAGAGACACATCGTCTTTGCACCAATTGTTTCCACATAAAAATTACTAGCAGTAGTCAGAATAGCGATTTTTTTTAATTAAATGAGACAGCTCCCTCGTTGTGAAAATGATCAGACATCAGTGACACAGTAAGTATCCCTAGTAAAATGGAAAAAAAAGTGACAAGTTGAAGCCCAGCTGGAGCTCACGACTGACTGAGACAGGGACCCAGTCAAGATGAAAACTTCTCGTAGCAATGCAGAGTAAAGTAAACGAAAAGACAGCGTCAATTACTGCTGATATTTTCTTTTTGCTTTTTTAAAGATGAAAAGGAAGCAAATTATCTGCTGCAACAGAAAAATGTTAAAAGTCTTTAAGAGATGGGACGTTTTGCAGCTATGCGTGTCTAGCAAAGCAGGTAAACAGCTTTGAAACAAAGCTGATGGACTGTTTATCCACAGCAGCTCATCACAGTTTCAGAAAAACAACTGTGGCATTTCAGCACATCAGCGAGAGGTGCAAACATTCAGTAACAGTCAGCGAAAAGGTCACGACACGCAGTAGGGATGATTCATTTTCCTAACACAAACATTTTCCCAGGATTTTGTCTCACCTGAGCTATTCCTCCGACGAATTTGGTCTTTACCACGACGCTGTCATCCTCATTCTTGTCAAATGCTGCTTTCTGAGCCGCCTTGACAAGATTGTCTGAAGCTCGCTTCACGGCATTCCCAGCAGCCTTTGGAAAGACATTGTCAAAGTTAGCACGCACATGATTCCTTGTGTGACTGTTGAAGAACTGAAACGGTGCCTCATTGTTACCTGCAGTCTCCTCATGGCTTCAGAATCCTGGTCTGCCTTCACCTTGCAGGCCACCAGCAGCTGAGCTGTGGAAGCTGCAACCTGTTTGGCTGAGGAGATGAGTTTCTCCTCGCTGGCATGGCCCTGCACTGAAGCATTCGCTGCCTC
The DNA here is from genome assembly GCF_022539595.1 of Amphiprion ocellaris. Taxonomy (NCBI): domain Eukaryota; kingdom Metazoa; phylum Chordata; class Actinopteri; family Pomacentridae; genus Amphiprion; species Amphiprion ocellaris. The sequence goes on from NC_072768.1 coordinate 11,670,527, forward strand.
GCACAGGTTACTGGTGGCCGCTGCTACCATACGTGCCTACAACAAGCAATGCAATGCTATAGTGATGGGTTTACTTTTTTTCCTTTAAAATTTTGTTTTGAAATTTGGGTTAACTTTGAGTTTCTAAAGTCATTTTAAAACAACTTACAGCTGATATGAGACCTTGTGACCACTGGCCATCATCTACTGCATTGGCGAGATTGGATCCAACCTGCAATAGAGTTTGGAGGAAAAAATACAAACATTGTGGTGCATTGTTGTATTACAATTGCATATACAAGTGCAGAAGTGTCTGAGGGTGTGTAGACTGACCTTGCCTTGTGCCACCAGTTCTCTCTGAGCTGCTGATGCAGATTTAACAAGAGCACTAGTTGCTGCAGCGATGGACTTGGCTGCTTCTAAGATCTGCTCCTCAAAATCCAGCGTCTCATCTGCCTGCTGGAAGGAGAGCCACATATTAACTTAGACTGAAAACTACAGAAAAGGTCATTATTACTGTGGAACAAACTGCAATCAGACCTTTATCTACACTGCTGGGGCAAACTCTGGGGAAGGATGGGGGAGGACAAATGCAGACTACTTTATTCACAGAAAAGTAATAGAATATATGCATATTATTTTGTAATCAGCTTATAAAATATCCCCTAAGTGCTATTTTTTAATTATTATTGAAGAATGTAATCTCCCGCACAGCTTCCTAAAACCTTGAAAATTCCACAAAAAACAAAAACAAGGGAGTGATCTCAGTGTCCTCTGTAAGTCACAGAACCTATAATGTTCAATTGTATCTTTCACATAAAGCAGAATTGAAAAATATCACTTGTAAAAGACAACAGAGCAGCATCTAGATGTGATGGTCCATTTCCCAAACCCGAACTAAAAAGCAGCATGAAGACCTCAGGGACATTAAACATATGGCCATCTCTGCATTTGCAGTCAACAGCATGTGATTGACCACAGACCTCCATAAACACATAAGGCACACGTGGCTGGAGACAGGGCGGGACACTGTAGGAATATGTTTGATATATAGTTGGACTGAATAACAACCTAATATATCAAACATATCAGACAGAGCCCTGCAGAGAAGGCTTCCAGGTCTACAATGGCTTAGGAAGGGGGTGAAGGGACAAGGATGCATGCTGGGAACAGGAGAGCCTCCCCTCCTTATAGGGTAGGAGGGATGAAGGAGCAGAGAGGAGAGGGAGTAAAGAGGAGGAAGGAGGAGAATCCAAGCTGTTTCAAACAAAAAATAAACATCTGTTTGAATCTGTGGGCTATTTTACAGACTTTAGTGCTGCTTAATGCTATTATGAATTGTATGTGGTTTTTCTCAGCAAAAAATATAAAATAAAAAATCAGTCGAACATTGACATATTTTTGAGAAATCATACATAGTGCTCTGCAACTGACTAATATATAGACTTTAAGATGCAAAAGGTACAAAAAAACATGTCTTCATCTTTCCAGAAATTTTGTCTCTGAGTTCAGATCTTTGAATTTTATATTTATATGAGCACTGGTTATGAATAAAATCTCACTCCTCATTACACATTAGAAAAATCCAGTGTTATTCTGCCTTTAAATGGTAAGGGTTACTTCCTATTCGATCACTAGAGGGAGACACTGACATCTAAAAGAGGTAAAGCCTTTCACCCTCTAATCCCCTTTCATGAACACAAAGGTCCTCATAAATGCAGTCTGTAGCTGTGGAATTATAGTATGAGACAGAGCATTATATGGTCTTTGTCAGGACTGGGGGTAACCTAAATACATGTTTTCTCATATCACACAGACAGAGGGTTGAACTGAGAATCACATGAACAGGAAGAAGTACAGAAAAGGGGGAAAGCGCTAGAGTCACAGAAGGAAGAGCACTAGGATCCAACTATCCAGTCTCCAGAGACAGATAAACAAACAACACAATCATGCAGAGCACACCACAAGCACAATCCTGTATTGCATACAGAACAACAAGATTATCTTACTGTACAAAAGCACTTTAACTATCACCTATCGCCTAGTTTCTCAGTTTTTTTTAGCGCATTATGTGTCGAAGTTGTTCTGTTTTTTCAGGCAATATCATGTGAGTAAGGGGGGATGAATAACAGGCTGAAAAAGCCTCCCTCAGTTTAGTTTAGAAATGAAGAACACTGCAATAAAACAAAGGAAACAAGTCCAGTAAGACAAAGAATCTCTCTTTCAGAAAGACTTACAACAGTTCATCACACATTTGAACTCATTCCAACACAAGCTTGAAGACCCAGCAGTGTAATTGCGTCTCCTGGCAATGCAACTCAAAACAATGTCCAGAAGTATCTTTGAAGAAAGTTTGCTCACTGGACTGGCTGTCTGAGTCAACAAAGTGTGTAGCAGAGAATCATTTTCTCCTTTAATGATGTCACGATAGCAGCTCGGTTACTGAAAAAGATGATTCTGCTTCAAAGTCAGTGTCACCTTTTCCTACCTACGCCCCACATTGTCTCCCCGCTGATTAATGGCAGAAAGCTGTGTGTGGGTTTGTGTGGGTGGAAAGGGTTGAGAGCAGAACTTCTACCTTGGGCTTGGCTCTGGGTTTCAGCTGCTCCAGTTTCTTGGCTGCTGCTTCTATGGACGCTGCTGCTCCGAGGAGTTCAGTCTCAGCGATGACCGTTGGGTCCTCGGGGTCCACATATTCTGATCCTGGATCAACACATAACCGGACTTCGATTAGCACTCGCTAATAAAATAAACACCAGCACAAACAGACTGGAGATGACATTTTGTTTTACGTACGGAGACCTCCTGATCATACTTCCAACAAATGTTCTTTATCAAGCACTCATCAACTTTCCTGTACACTCCCAAGAATTGTTTGCAGTGTGACAGTAATGTCTCAAAGTCAAGTAAGATAAACTGAAGTTGGACTAAATGCACATTTGATGGATCATTGTCTTTTTATAGGTTTTTAAGTGCCCATAAAATGGGGCTTTTTGGGAACAGCTTGGTAAAGCAGATGGAATGATGTTTTCATAGATTATGTTGAGCTCTGGGGAAATCTGTTCTGCACCCCCACTCTGAGCTGTCTACTCTCTACCCCTTCTGACTCTATGAAAGGTGATCTGGAGGAACAAAACACACCATATCCCACTTACCTCCATCTGAGGCAGCAAGGAAAGAACAGAGGAAAGAGAGGGAGGGAGAGAGCACATGGGACATTAGAGAGGTGAAGTGGATAGCCCCGCTGTGTCTCAGGCTATACACTGAAATCTAATTCTCATCCGAACACAATCTATTACTGCTGTCAGATGCAGCAGTGCAACATCGAGAGGAATCACTCTAGTATGTTTGTGTCAGAACCACCCTACAGAGCTTAATTTGGAACTCTTTGCAGGGCAATCACTCGATGGTACGATTTCAATATTCTAAAGTGATTTTCACGACCAATCTTTATTAGGGACGCAGACAGGTCTGCTGGCTTTACTCACTAGCGCTACAATATTATTCATTCACAAGAGGATTAGGGCTCCTTTGACTAATCTCTAAGATCTCCACAATCCTGTCATGGTTTTTTACATTTTATCACATTGAGTTGGCTCCTAATAGGAATCCTCATGCTTCAAATTCAATGTACTCTGCTTTTCCAGTTTTACACTGCTGGGCCTATAACGGATCATGTTAAAATTAAAATCTGCTGCCACGACATTTTTGGACTGCACAGAGGCATCTATAAAATTAATTTCTCCTAATAAAATATCATAGTATTGTCTCACTGAGTCCAACAAACTCTTTGAATGCTAAGTATACATAACTTTCATTGAAATCATCCATAAAACCATGACATTAGTAAGAGTGGGGTCACCGGTAACTAAAGGTCGCCAAGCCTAAGACGTGCTTGTGTGTGTTGTGTGATCAGCAGTGTGTGTGTGGCCTCACCTTTCATGGCCTCAGCTGTCTGGACGAGCTCTGTCACACACGCCGCCACATGCTTCGAGTGTGCAGCCAGCTGCTGCTTCTGCTCCGGTGTGGGCTTCTGCAGCACCTGAAAGCCCAGGAATCCAACATGTGCACAGTCACACACAGGAAGCAAAAGTGAAAATAATGTAAATGATGAGTCAGAAAGCAAACATGATGCCTGACCAAAACATGTTTCTGCATGTTTCTATCCAAAATACCTCGGCGGCACTAATAACTGACTGAGTGGAAACTAATAATAAGTGACTTGCTGAAGGAGTCTACACTCGCTTCCGAAAGTCAGCTTCGGTTTTGTTTTCTTGTTGGGTGTTTTGTTACTGGAGCAACTCATTAATTGGCAAAGTAGCAACAACACACTTTATTGTCCATGAAGAAAAACACAAATTATATATAACAATGGGTACTTTTGGTTGTAAAATGTCCTGCCAGAATCAATGGGATGAACTCACAGCTAATTATGCAAATGAGATAAGTAATTACGATACTTAATGCATTAACTTGCAAACTGCTACATGTGGACACCCTTGTCTTCAACATTACACACAGGGAGTGATTTTATGAATTAAGGAATTTCCTGAAAATAAGTTTTGCTCATTAATATGCAAATATATTCAACAAGGTGTTCAGGATTTAATTAATTTTGCTGTAGGTGTACACAGTGTCATAAGACAATACATTTCTATCACTCAGCATCCTTAAGTTGTTATATATGAATGAATGTGCTTGCACAGACATTGTTGACAATTTCAAATGTTTAGTCTTGTTGCTCATGCTAAAGAATGTTAGTCATTCATGAGACTTTTCTTTAGTAATTAATTGATGGCAAAGTTGCAATTAATTCAGTGACAGGATAAGTGGCAGGAGGCAGAAAAGGATTGAATCTTGTACATAAGGCTTTGATAAACTTCACTTAGAGATAATAAATAGCATGAACCACCCATCCATAAGCAGACACACACACACATAAATCACTCCCATCCTTTATTTACGAGACGAGCTTCATTCCAACCTGCAGCACTTGCTCCAGAAGGTTGATGTATCCGGTGGTGCACTCTGAGCCATACTGCAGGGCCTTGCTCTTTAATTCCTCGCTCACTTCAGGGTGGAAAGCTGCTTGCTGTCAGAGTGAAAAAACTATGTTCAATTTAAGACACTAAAATTTTCTACTTAAAAGTTTCTACTTTTACATGTTTCTACTATCACTTTTTTGACATGAAAGTGAAAATGTACTATGTGAGGTCAGGAAAAGCTTCACGATAATTCTTCTCTGTATATATGTACGTTATCTAGTTGCAATCACAAATAAAACTCTTAGCTAATAAAAAACTCACACCAAGACTCCTTGATTCTAAAACCCAGAGACAACAATAATCTGCTTTCTATTCATTTTTGTCTTGTTAAAAGTGCTTTGCGGTCGCTGAAGGACACTCTGGCTTCACTGCAGAACTTTGAAAAGTGACTGAGTCACCACCAGTGGGAGCAGCCATAAAGTACACTAGACTGTATTATCTGCTCTCAGCAGGCCAGGCCTCACATGTTTCCCAGCAGCTTGGTGCTGTCTGTGTGACGCCTGTGTTGGCAGGACGGTTGTGGATTAGCACCTTGCAGGTAGTCAGCATATCAGAGATGGCTTTGCGGCTCAGGTTGGCAGTGGCGATCACATCCTCCTGCTGAGCCGAGTTGCCTGCGGCCACTGCCTTGGCTGTTGCTATAGTGATGCCCTTTGTCATGCGGGTAAACTCTTCAGGTGAGGTGGGCTTGTCTGGGACGTCCTTGGACTGGAACACCTGACAAGATGATGACCAACAAGCACAGGTGGTTGGATATTGGCATGGGGCTCAGATAAAACTAATACAGACAGACACATACTCAAAGAGGAAATGAAGAAGCGCATGTGGACCTTGTGTAGCAGTAGAAACTATAAAAAGCTAACATTGACAGAAAATGTTGATACAGGTAGCAGTGTAATTAGGAGTTATGTGCACAATTTGGCTTGGCCTGCAGCCTGTGGCAAAGCCTTCTCTCAGGCTGGAGGTCCTCCGATAAGGATTAGCAGTATGTTACAAAAAACAAGCTCTTGAAATCTTCTTCCTTTCTCACTCTGGCTGCGTCTGCTACCCAGAGCCTGATAAGAGCTGTGGGAAACCTGCAGGGGCTGAGAGGGAAGGAGGAGGAAAGGAGCTGGACAGATAATAAAGGAAAAAAGAACAAAAAGCTCCCCTGTTTTGTTCAGAATAATAGACATAGATATCCCTGACCCTCTTTGGGCCAGCTTTGCAGAGAGGCTGCGTCTCATCATTTGACTCCCAATAGACCATAAAGAAGTGGTTTGGCCTGTCAGGCGTTCTTACTGTCAGCTCCTGCTTGATGCACTCAATGGTGGCCTCCAGTGCCCTCGTCCCACGAGTTGCTTCATCCTCCACTGCCTTCACTGTTTTTAGAAGAGACGTCACATTGGTCACCATGACCTGTCAAATAAAGAGAGCAGTAATGAAGCTCACAGTCAAACCAGGAGGTGGCGCTCTTTCTCCTCAGTGACAAAACATTGTATTACGAAATTATTTCTGCTTTCCTCCTCACTGATTCCTTTACTGCGAATAATGGTGTCGAAGGTGCTTATCTAATGAAAATTATGGACATCTGCTGCAACAGAAACAGAAGACTGAGTGATGCATTTCAAATTAAAACATGATGGTTTATTACCGGTAATCCAGTTTATTTACTGCCACAAAGGATGAAAAAAAAATGTAATTTCGCAGACTCGTGTGACACATTCTGATCTGTGTGTGCCACATTCAGCAAAGTGTTCATTATTAGGCTTGGAATTTGAGAAACATGATCACCAGGAGTTTGAGAGGGTCCCATTTGGAGGTCACCATATGTTGGAGGAACAGAAACAATCTGTCAACATGGCCAAGTCCATGGGTGGCCCTAATTCCATTTAGATGAGAAAACACAAGAAAGCTCTATGCAATAGTTAGGGGTACATCCTGTGGTTACTATGATAGTTAAATAAATAATAATGCATGCATTAACTGAAGATGTTTGCACAAGTTTTCCAAAACAAATCTCTTTGAACCGGGTTGGACGCATCAGAAGGTCTGGTTCCAATTCAATACTTTAATTTTGGTAGATTCATTGTAGTGACCACAGCTGCACTGAGGTTACATACAAAAGATCTGACCTGTAGTTTTTGTTCTCCAGCAGTTGACAGCTGTGACAGGCAGGAGGATCAAGAGTGAAATGACAACTCTTTCATCTTTCCTACATATGAGGTCAGTCTAGGAATTGTTTAAGATATTTTATCTGATCTAGTCTTTGGTACAAACGTGTATCCTTACTTTTACTTTTTAAAAAAATATGTTTTGCATACAACACGTTATATATTTTTTGTTATATTTTATTTTCCTGTTTCCTTCCCACTGCTGTTTCTGTACTCATTACACACATACATCACCTATTGCATACCTGTGTTTCCTGGTGGAAGAATCCTTCATGAGCTGAGGATAGAGTTTTGGTTTAAGGTCTTCATATTCAAGCAGATGCAAAGACTCTATACTACTATACTTCCAGCAGTCACAATACAGAAATCTTGCTGCCACAGATAGTTCTCAGTAAAGCACATCAGCTTTTCCTCTGACACAGACGAATGCATGCACACAATATATCTCACTGATGGGTCTGGTCCCACAGATATGACAGAAAAAGTGAAGGCCTGATAAGAACTGGCATATCCTTCTTTGCATTAACAGATACATCAAACTAGACAGACATAACAGCAAGACAGCATTTGCAGAATATGTACAGTATCTTCAGTTGTACCCTTTCAGTGAGGGAGCATCAGCTGAACAATAAACTGAAGACTTCCATCCCGGTAATCAATACACAGCTGTGACAGTGGTGTGTTTGGGTGTTTTATTCCTTTACCTTGGCAGCGCTCTTCAGCTGATACATGGATGGATCGTCAGCTGGTTTGCCGGCGGCACATTTGGTGGCACTGATGAGTTCGGCCAGAGCTTTGGCTACATCCCGTACCGCGTTTATCAGAACCACCTGAGGAGATAGAGCGGGGATCAATACGGCACAATGGTCAGAGTACGGGTTTATCAGTTGTGCCCTAGGGAGAGGATTTAACACTGCAGCCCTTATCACTCCCACCTAGTCATGATACTTCAGACTTGGTGGAGGGCACAGATAGAGGCAACACACGGGGGAGAGGAGAGACACAATGTGTATCAGATGAAACTGCAATTAATCAGAGAATCTAACATGGAGTGTACAGAAAGATAGAAGACATTCATTGCAGATGACTAATATTAAGGAAGAGAATGAGGATAATGGATTATAATAGCATGTTAAAGCTCCATGCAGCTGAGTGAACAAAAGGTAATAACTGAGCTTTTGTTAAAGACCTCAATCTTTTAGGAAACAAAAGCATGCAGCTGTGACGCATACAGTGCCAACAATAGTGGCTGTGTTAGACATTCTTTAGTGCAGGCATGTTTTAGATGTTCATCACCTGTGTCTCAGGGTCCTCAGAGCCCATGCTGGTTGCTCCCAGTTTGACCACCTCAGTGAGCTGAGTGATAGTCCTGGCTGAAGACTGGGCAGCCTGGGCCAGTTTCTCCTGGCTGGATGCAGCTCCAGCAACCAGCAGCTTGGTGTCTTCTACCAGTGCCTTGGCTGTCTTTAAGATGCTTTCCCTGTGGGATGGGACACATTGTGTCACAATCTGCTCCACAGTCGCACTCAAGTACCAGCAATATGAGGGGAAGCTGTTTCTGCTGTTCTGATCAAAATGTTTGTTTTGTAAAGACAGTTTTCAATTTTTATTCATTATGTGAGACGCATGTTGAGTATTCAGTTTTACTGGCAAACTGCACTTCTCCTGAGTAAGTCATCAAAAGAAAACAGGAGCCCTGGAGTAGGGAGTTTGGGGAGCAGTGTAACAACCTAGCAACTGAAATCTCAATACATTGAGTAAATTAAAAAAAAAAAATACATGTTAAGCTCTTAAAAAACTGTAAATCTATTGTGTATTTTTAACAGCTCAACCATTGCTCTTTTTTAGTGATAGAAGTTTTTATTTAGCACCATGTCTTGGCCTGCTTGTATTGTTTGTGTTGAGGTCATTGCACCTGTGGTCAGCAAAAGATTCTTCATTTTCAGGGTTCAGTGTTCCAGCAGAGGCGAACATGATGGTGGTGTCCAGGTCAGCAATAATTCCAGAAACAGCACTGGCTGCTGTGATACAGGCCTGGGTGCCTTTGTTTCCCGCTTGCAGTGCTGACAGTACCAAGGACACCTGGAAGGTGTGAAGTATTGTATTAGATGTACAGAAAATCCTTCAAATGTGCTGTTTTCAAGGGAGTAAAATGGCTAAAAGTAACTCAAGTTTATGTATGCATTGCGCATGTTCAATGATTAAACAGCAGCTTTTCCCCCCTTCTATAAGGTGCTGGCAGAGCCTTTTATAGACTGGGTGAGTGATGTGGCAAATGCTCAGAGTGGTAGACATAAAGGATTTGGATTAAACGAGGAAGCTGCAAGTAAGAGAAAAGAGCACGGTTAAACGTGCATTAAATCAGAGTCTGCTGCACAATCACATTAAATCAATGAGCCTGGCACTGAAAATCACACAACTCCCTTGAAGACTTCTGTCTGCTCATCCTTCATAAACAAATGGAAAACTCTGAGCGGTACATTTCAACAAGGCACAACCGTCACATATCAGCAAGTGTGACACAACAGATTATTCAAGTTTGATGTGAGCCTTGAATCAAATTGTTGCCCCAGAGTGGAGAGAAAATGCGTGAGCAGCAGGGCTACAAGCTGCCAGGGTCACAGCATGGACACATTTGTATTATTATTAACTGTACAGTGTGGGGGTGGTCAGGAGAGCATGCTCTCATGAGTGGTACAATAATACAGTTAAGTGCCACTTATTGCCACTTTAAATAAGATACATTAATCCTAACCTCTTCAAACACTATACTAATTCAACATCAAGGCTACAAAAACTAATATACATAGCATGTGTCAGCTACAGTATACCAGACAAATTCTCGCAAGTGAGCTGTTCTTGCAGTTGCCAAGACTTCTGTTCTTTATAACTTTATCTAAATATCTTTATACATAGCAGCAGTACTGAACAATGCATCAAACACATTTTAATAAAAATGCTAATGCAGAGTTGATGTTTCTCCCAACCTTCAAACAGCAGAGATATCAAATTATGACAGCAAAAATAGACTTCCTTTAAAGTCAAGATAATTTTATAAATACACTTCCCTCTGCACAAGTTAAAGATGCTGTACCAGTAGCTGTCCACATAGCTTACCTTCTCGGTGACTGCACGTGCACACTCGATGAGCTCCCTTTTGGAGAAGCTGTCAGTGGGACTGAGCTGCAGGGCTCCAGCCTTCTGCACCAGGTAGATACAGCCATGGCCCAGTTCTTGCACCCGTGTCTTTATCTGGAAGCCAACCTGACAGCAAAACCAGCCATCAATTTATAATTCATCCATCTTCTCATTAGAGTCGCAAAACTACACAATCGCAATGATCTCCTAAACTGGCATATCCCTTATCCGGCGGGCGGATGAAAAATGATTTCAAGCACCCTCAGAGAGGGAATACTGGCACTACACCTTTAATTTCCAGACTGCAATTCACGGGTGGGTGGTACTTCATTACAAGCATCACTATAGGCTTTTAGACTTGTAGAGGCACAATGTCGCTATGGTAACCAGCAGGGTTTCCAGAAGCCTGTTATACACAAGATATTGATAAGAGCTATGTGCTTATTAGTGCAATATTTCCACACATTGCTGTCCTGTGGAATACACAAAAAAGCTTTAAGTAGAGAGCAGGTGGGTGCTGAGACAGATGGATGCCGCAGGGGTATATTCCTGTTTGATCTCACATTGTTGGTGCAGCCTTAAGGAAGAGGCATCATATCAAAAACTGCAAACATCCGCTCAGATCAGAGTGTGAGCGAATACATCCGGAAGAATTCTGGTGTAAAATGCAGACCTAAACTGATATTTTAGCAGCACAATAGCAAAAATATATATGGCATGTTGAATTAAAGCTTTGGTATGAGTATGAAATTTCCCCCACATCCCCATCAGGACAGGGAGCATGGCTTCTCACCTCCTCTGGCTCTGCAGTGGCTGCAGCAAGACGTCCTTGTTGTGCTAACTGTCCATAGTCCACCGTCACCTGAGAGGCAAGACCACCGAGCTCTTCAGGGCAGGTTACTGACTTCGTCATCTGGTTGTACAGAGAACATACATCATCAGCAGATTAAGGTTTCTCCAGCACTACTGTCAAATATTGTCACTGAAAATTGGAAATGTAATGGAAAACACACAAACAGGAGTCAGGACAGGATATTTTAGTGCATGGGTGTGCTCACCATCTCTTGTGCAGTGATGGCGATGGCTTTGGAGAACTTCACCATGGTGGTCTGGTAGTCCACAAAGGAGCCTTCAGGTTCAGGAGGTGTTCCTTCATCCAGCTGTGAATATCATCCCTTTAGTAGTGTTGTATTGTAAAGTTGGCATAGCCATCAAATGTATTTTTACTCAAGGTACTCCACTTATGCAAGGCTTTTGAATTAGTTCAGTATCATTTTATAACATGGCATCTCACAGAGAGTTTAAAAGTTGTTCCTAATCATTTTATTCAGTGGAAACAACTATGTCACCACTTCTAAAGGCCTGGCTTAAACATTCACTATGACACTGTTAATTTCTGCACAATTTTATTTTGTATTATTCTGAAATGCTTCATAGATTTTAATTTAATTCTGTCAATGCCTCTTGCTTTTTCTTTTCATGCAGGTGCTCACTCAGAAGGGATTCAACAGACCCAATTTTTGAAAATGGCTGTAGACCGAACAGCAGGCTGACGGATAAACAGGTTTGGACAATGTATCATCAAATATTACATTTGTTACAGATATATCTGTATTGTGTTATACTGACCAATGAAAAAACAAGATAATGCAGTGCAGACAGTTTGTCTACCAGACAGTACTGAAAAATGTAATGTTCAACTCAGTAAATATCTTGATAATGATTTTTGAACAAATAAAAGTTAAGGAATCTTCATCTTTACCACACTTTGGAACTTTAAAATATCAGTATTGGCACTGGACAGGCTATAGGGCAGGAGACATGAAGCTTAGCATATTTATCACGGCAAACTAAACAGAATATTTGTGGGGTTTTCTATATTACAATAAACTATTTAATTGCAAATCCTAATTAGTGATTAAAAAATTAATAAATGGTTAATACTACTCCTCTAGAGAGTACAGTACTGTAGAAGGTCAGAAAGTCTAAATATAGGGTGATGAACATAAAAGGAAATTACAAAGATAATTAAAACTGACCTGAGATCAGATCAATATAAAGTTAAATATAAAGCATAAAACTGACTTGAGATAAGATCAATATGAAGTTCAATATAAAGCTTAAAACTGACCTGAGATCAAATCAATATACAGTTATATATAAAGCTTAAAACTGACCTGAGATCAAATCAATATACAGTTAAATATAAAGATTAAAACTGACCTGAGATCAGATCAATATAGAGTTAAATATAAACCCTTAAAACTGACCTCAGATCAGAATAATTGAAAGTTAAATATAAAGCTTAAAACTGACCTGAGATCAGATCAATATAAAGTTAAATATAAAGCTTAAAACTGACCTCAGATCAGAATAATTGAAAGTTAAATATAAAGCTTAAAACTGACCTGAGATCAGATCAATATAAAGTTAAATATAAAGCTTAAAACTGACCTCAGATCAGAATAATTTAAAGTTAAATATAAAGCTTAAAACTGACCTGAGATCAGATCAATATGAAGTTAAATATAAAGCTTAAAACTGACCTGAGATCAGATCAATATAAAGTTAAATATAAAGCTTAAAACTGACCTGAGATCAGATCAATATAAAGTTAAATATAAAGCTTAAAACTGACCTCAGATCAGAATAATTTAAAGTTAAATATAAAGCTTAAAACTGACCTGAGATCAGATCAATATAAAGTTAAATATAAAGCTTAAAACTGACCTGAGATCAGATCAATATAGAGATAAATATAAAGCTTAAAACTGACCTGAGATCAGATCAATATAGAGATAAATATAAAGCTTAAAACTGACCTGAGATCAGATCAAAGTTAAGTGAAATATAAAGCTTAAAACTAACCTGAGATCAGATCAATGTGAAGTTTTACAGAGTTAGACACCACTTCCTGTTTCATGGCGAAGGATCAATATTTTTGAGGGCCACCATGGCCACGCTCATTGACTTTTGCTGAGCATTTTGACAACTTTTCATCAGTTATGGCTGTTGCATTTACTGGCCAAATTTGAGGTCTCTCGGACTTACCCCCGATGAGTTATTAATCTTAAAAAATTTACAGCTAATTCAAGATGGCCGACTTCCTGTTGGGTTTAGGGCGTGGCCATGATTGACTTTTCTGTGTTTCCTGATGTGCTGAATATGCATACAAAATTTTGTAGCTGTAGACGAAACACTGCCAATTGGCCTAATGACTACCTTTTGCAACTTTGTAGGGGGCGCTATGGAGCCATTTTGCCACACACATGCACAAGTCCATTAAAATATCAAATTTTTCACCAGTCCTGATGTGTGTGCAAAGTTTCACGCGTTTTGGGGTATGTTAAGGCCGCCAAAAATGCATTTTCCCCGTCCGTAGAAAAAAGCGGAATAACAATAATTCCTTGCATTTCAATAGGGTCTTCGCACCATTCGGTGCTCGGACCCTAAATATAATATGTAGACAACATCAAAATTGGATGCTCTTTTTGTTTAATGGTATAATTTGTTCACTGATATATAATTTCCTAACAATTACAATGTAATGGGGAATAATAAATACCTCTTCTTCAGTGTTGTTTGCTAAAGTGGTTCCAATTTTTAGATATTTATGATGTTTTCATTTATGGTTGCTATGCTATGTTTATACCGAGGGTGAAAGAAAAACACAAAGAAGAAAAATGAAAGTGAAAGCTAAGATCTGAGCCAAGCGTATTATGTCTGAGTATGGGCAGATCATCTTCAATTATTAACCGCACCGTCAACACGCTGACATGTCTCCTAGCAAGATGAGTGACAGCCAGCATCACCAGTGGGCTGTGGATTTAAAATTTGTCATCTACTGGACTAATGAGAGTCACTGACAAGGACACACTCTCAGAACACCCACTGTGGAATTAGTCTTCCAGGAAAAGCTAATTTTGCCTTTAGATAAATAAGATAGGGAATAAGTGTCGAGCTACCTGAGAAGAATCCAGAGATTCTCAATCACACAGAGTCATCGCTACTCACCCTGCCCATGCACTCAGCGATGGACTCCACCATGCCTCCGACCATGCCACCCTCACTAGCCGCCTCATTCAAAGTCACCATGATGTCATCCACAGCCTCCTTCATCAGCTGTGCGGCTTCAGAGATGGCATCGTGGGTATGAGAAGCCTGTGGACACAGTCAGCTGATTAACGTTTCTTTGACACTGTCCTGGTTTACCCAGAAGGACATCCATCAGCTTGACAACAGCTCCAGAGTCTCCCTGCAGCTACTCAGAAATTATCGTCTCACAAGAGGACACTTCACCGAAAGCTGGATTCTTGAACCACCATGTTTTCTAATAATTTAAACTCAAAGTTCAAGATTTAACAAATGTTACATGTTGTTCAACGGTAATATATCAAGATACAGTCATTAAAATAAGAGCGTTACAGAGGGCTGAGGTAGTCAGGTAAACTGATGAAACAAAAGCACTTCCTCACATGGTCTTTTCAGTATTTTATGGCTTTAATGATGGCAGTTGACTTTGAATAAAGGCATAATGACCTGAGAACAGGATCAGAAGTTGTGCAGTTAACAGGGTTTAAAAATTATCACTAAAATCTTAAAATCAATTCTAACACTAATAGAAAGCCATAAAACCAAGTACAAACTCCTGGGGCTTTGTTCTGTTCAGTTTAAGACAGATCAATGATTTAAGTCTGAAAGGAAAACATATGAGACTTACAGACAGTAAGGAAGAGAGAAATCCTTCATGTGAAGCCGTAAAGAATGGCTTGATTCTCCTTCAAACAGAGACCTACCCTTAAAAAACATTACTGCAGCTATAGGTGGCCTTGCACCTTCCTTCTTTGTGCTGAACTCTTCTTGGCCATTTCATAAATACAAACTGGTGTAAGGAGGCTCCAGGATTGGTTCCAGTGATTGCTCCACGTCCTGCCTGTCATCCTGACTGTTTGGCCTCCAGCTCCGGTACTGTGCTCCGGCCCTCGCTCCTTTTCCCACCGAGCCTCGTGACTGATTGCATTGCTGCCCAGGGTTGTGTGCCAATCAAGCTGCTGCAATCGCTACATCTGGTTGAAAAGTGCAGTCTTGGTGGCTGTGATTCAGGCAGCGGTCCAAATCACATACTTTGTCTTTTTACTTGAAGTACGTACTGCAGCTGTTCTTACACAGTACATACTGTTTCGTGCATACAAATGGAACACAGCACTTCATCATAATATTGCACCTTCCTCATATATCTGTCACAGCTGTCACCTGACTGTGTGCTGTCAGCAGCTCAAGCTTGTTAATACTCATGCTAGACAATCTGACTTATGTGACACAACTGTACAGAAGACTGCAGTTCAGAATAGCCAGTTTGCATCCTGCAAAATCTGACCAGATGTAGTATGACATCCTAGCATAGTACATCTGATGTACCTGTGACATTGACATACTACTTCTGGCATGCTATATACTATGGTAGCACAGATACTAGAAGGCCCCCATTTTATAGGCAACTCACATCTGAGCCCTATGTTATCAAAATTAGAATCAATTATTGTCATTGTAAGCTCTGCATGCAATGAAATTAGGAGCACCACTCCTCTTGGTGTATTGAAAATGCAAATAATAAAACACAAATAACAGGACATTCTATACTCAAACAATAACATACATTTAAATAATATAATATAAATACTAAATATAAAGTTGTCCTTGTGTCTTCTGTGTAATTCTGCTTGACTTGCCTGCAGACTGGTGTTTTTCTGTGTCTGCGAGCGGGTGGTTAATCATTGTCTCCATGTTCTGTAGCCACTTACCTGCGGATGCTTGTAGCTTAGACATTTGTTGATTTATGTAATGAGACACTAGTTTGACTGCCTGGAGACTGGGCCAATATGTTCCACCACAAACATATTTAGCTAGAAGCCTTTCTGTTAGGTACACTAGGAGCAGAGCTGCCTTTGTATTTCAGTTTTAGGTAGGAAGTTTAATTGTTTCTTTTTGTGTTTTACATAGCAAGTTGGATCACTGTTAGTCCTCTTTTGATTTTATTTCATTCATTGATTTAGCAACACCCACACGTTCGTTCTGCTTTCCTTTGCACTTTCTCCTTCTTTGTTTGCTAATGATATTACTAAGCAATAAATAACGCAGATAAACCAAAAGCAACTGGCTCCATGTCGGTTTCCTTAACCCTAGCAGAGCTGGGATAAAACTATATCTTCATTTATTCATTCTTTTTTCATTCTGCTCTTTAAAGTTCCTCAACAATTACAGGTCATTCTTGAAATAATGATGATATTAGACAAAATACACTGCAGCTGCATGAACATTATGACCCACTCTGTACCTTTGGGTTTCCTCCTCCTTCTTTGGCAGCGTACAGCATCTGCAGGGCCGACTCGGACAGAGTCTTGGTCTGGTCCAGGATTGTCATCTGCTGCTGGTGGTCGTGCAGCTTAGAGGCCAGGCCTACCGATGCCACAATCAATGGATCAAAGTAACTTGCCAGCTGAGTCACCTGGGAAAATACGTTTAACAAATCCAGGTTGAATCACAACATAGAAAAGAAGACAGAACAGGTTTTTCTTTCTAAATCCAGAGGGGCTGAAAAGATATATGGTCAGAGCAACACCTTGTGTCCTAGTTGGGCAGCTTCACCTCGGGCTGCTGTGGAGACGGGATCAATCAGATGACCAATCTCTTGCACAGAGGATGTCAGCTGCTCCTGGAGTGCCTGGTGAGTTACAACACCGGAGAATTACAGCATAAGTCACAACAGAAAGACTACAGATCCCATTAAGTTCTTTCTCTCACACAAGATAGAGCTGATGGGATACTTGAACTCACTTCCATGGAGATATCATCTCTGCAGGGCAGGGTCTGTCCAACTGCAGCGAGGGAAGCTTGCTCAATGTCCCGGATACACTTATTGATGTTATCAATGGAGTAATCACACTCCCTCTGTCCTGGTGCCTTGTCCCTGTCACAAGAAATGTAGAAAAATATAAATACAACTCTACATTGCTGTGCAAAACAAGGTTGTTAAAAAGGTTGATAAAATAAATGAAGCAAAAAACTTTGGTATAAAATGAAACATCCATATTTAATTTAATTATTAAGGAACAGTGCAATATTTTGGAAAATTTATTTTTATTTTTGCTTTATATTGAGAGTTATAATAAAACTTTAAAAAATACTGTCAGCCAGGCTTAAATCAAATGCAGTCTTTCTAAGTCTTAGTTGCTGTGAGAATGGTGTAGTATGTGCATGTGAATGGAGGATAATGATGAAGATGGAATGGGTGGGGCACCACACGGTGAAATGTGTTTCAGATCCGCCGTAGCAAGACGCATCATCTCATCACTGCTCTATAGTGTTCACTAATCTATTACAAAGCAGTGGGGATCTCAGCAGCTATAACGTAATGTGGCAATTTGCTGCTTAGCTGAACAGATATCACAGAATAAGCCCTCCGGTTTCAGAAACTGTTTTTTTCCTCCAACTGTTAGCATATCTTTATGAACATTGATTCTGGATAAGCCTGAAGAGACAGATGTTGCTGTGGGTGGGATTAATACCAACCTAATGGAGGTGATGAGACTCTTGATGGAGTCAGAAACCGTCCTGGAGTGGCCGGCGAGGATGGACCATGTCGGGGGATCTTTGGGGTTGAGGACCAGCGAGCGGGCGGTTTCTAAAAGGTACGTGGAGCTATCGAGCATGGAGCGGGCTGAACGCACAATGGGCTCCTGTGCTGCTGAGCCCTGTGGAAATGAAAGGATTAGTGTAGGTGAAACAACAGCCCAGGTAACAGCTCAACAGCGAAGAGTCATCCACATTGGTCTGACAGAGTTGTTAATATTCCTTGACTACCTTGGAGAGATCAAAGGTGCAATCAAAGGGAGGGATGAGATTAGAAAGGCAGCTTTACACAGACACAGGAAGAAACATCTTCAGTCTTTATGATACGAGCCAAAACCTCCCTTGACAATTAGATTAACAAGCTGAAGATTAGAGCAGCTGTGCTGAGAGAAAGTGCCGTTAAACAGTGCCCTCCAACAGATTACAGCCATAAAGCTTTTAGAGGACTGTGGGAGAAGTGTTCTGCTCAAGATTGAAAACTAAAAATCCATCTTTCTTCTCGAGCTTTTTCTTGACATCAAAAGAGGAGGGAAAACTGAACCTCAATCCAGTTGTCCCCCTGTTCACTGTACAAACCGTTTTGTGTTGGCTTATGTAAGAGGCTGTTTCAAGTGACTTGAGTGCACAAGTCACCGGCACATTCATTTAATCTTTCTGAAGAACAATTTCAAGATCCGTGTAGGATGAGGAGAAACATTTACAAATTGGATGTTTCAGAGAACTGACGATCTCACAAAAGATTTTCACTCATTTTCATTCAGTTAAATCGTTAGCAGGAATGAACAAGAACATTCTCAACGGTGAATTACAAACAAAAATGGATAAACACCTCATTGCTGATCTGAGCAGGGATGCTTGCAAACTCGGGGTTGTTGGCAAAGGTTGACAGGTTTTCTACAGCCTCAAGGAGCGGAGTTGTAGCAACACGGCACCTGTTTCTGTTCTCCTCAGAAAAATCCCCGTCTAATGCCTGAAAGAAGACAACGCCATATGAATATTTGACCATTTTGCCCATATTTTTGTAAGCGACGGATTGATACACACATCTGCAGCTTCTCACTTGACGAAAAAGATTCTGTAACAAATTTACACTCAACGTTTTGATCACTTGGGGAGTTGACCTTGATGGTTTTGACGAGGTTGGCTGTAGTGTTGGCCACCTCTTTGGCTGACTGGACAAACTGTCTCCTTGCCACAGGGTTGGAGGTTTTAGAAGAAGCCAGACGGCAGGCGTTACAGAGAGCTGAGGTGTGCTTGGCTACAATTGTTGCTGCAGACAAGACCTTATGAACAAACAAACAAAAAACATCAATAACGAGAAAGAGTAAAAAACTGAGCCACTCTAGTGAGGTGTGCAGCAGAAATTCCTTCCAACATTTAGGGAAGTTCTTTTCTTTGCAAACATTAAAGTGAACACTTAAAGTTACGAGTCACGTGTCAGGGAATAGTCGTGTAATGTTCTGTAGGTTGTGTTCTTACCTGTGAGGGACTGCTGGCTGGGTCCACTAAGTTCTGACAAGCCATCTGTATAGCTTGATGGGCTCGTGCAAACTGAATGGGATCCACCAGTCCCTCGTGGCCTGACTGACTATTGGGATCAGAAACGCCTACAAGATAAGAGGCCTGCGTGATAGAAAACAAAAACAGACTTTTACTAATGTAGCCTTATTTGCTATCTTCTACCAAGATCACATTTGTTGTCGCACACAAGCTAAGAACCCCCCCACAGTGTAGTCCACATTCTCTAAAATACACACATATGTTTGGTAATGAACAGAAACCTTCAGATTCAAATTGCATATACAGTGCATAACAATGGAACTTCCGGAGAGTGAACAAAAGATCTGTCAGAGCGTGCCCTTTTTCTAGGAAACTTGACTGAATCTCACATGGAGCTGAGGATATTGTTTTACAGCTTTGAGGGTGGGAGTCCGTAAAACCTCCAATGAAACCGGGCTCACCCCACATTGCTGTCATGGTTTCCAATGAAATGTGTCTAAATGCCATTTATAAGTGGGTTCCACTTTGTCAAGATGCTTAAATATCTTTCCGTGATTCATTTAGAGGGCTACATCAAGCTTAAAAAAGATTAACAATTTGATTTCCTAAATGAAATGTTATGTGATTAATATTGAGCATATAATAAAGTAGAGAGGAAACAAAAAAGAAAAGTGCAAAAGAGCAGAAATCTGACATGAGAGCAGAAGCAAGGAGGGTAAGTCAGGATGTGTTAGTACAATGCTGAGATCCCACCTGTCCTCCAGCCTCCGTTAGCCCACATAGAGCCTTGGACGCCAAACCCACACTCTCCCCAAAGGCGACCACATCACCTGTCTTACAGTGTTGAGAAATGCCTGCCATCGACTCTCCGAGGACCTGAGGCACGCAGAAATGGAGAAATTGTGCACAAATTAGATCTTCAGCTGCCTGCTACGTTAAGTGTCTCTGACAGTTAAAGTATATAGTACATGCATTTATTTTGAAGGCCTGTACCTTTGAGTTCTCCATGACGCTCTCGATGCAGTCAAAGTAGGAGAGCTCGTTGACAGGTTCATTGGTGTTATCTAAAAGGCCTCTGACAGCCTGTGCAGAGATGGTAATAACTACAATGAACACACCATTGAACATTTCTGCTAAGATACCTTTGCACATTTATCAGCCACTAATTCACATCTGAAAAAGCAAACCCTGTATATACAAATCATGTTGATTGAAATATGCTGCCCAATAAATCATGATAATCAAGGCTTTTAAAATGAACAGCAATGTTGTCGTTTTCACTTACGTATGAGTATTGTATAATAGTATAGTACAATTGAATGTGGGCTTCAGAATGCAATGTGCTCTTGTTCAATCAGTGTCGCTAATGCAGCTACTGTTGTTCTAAATTGACAGAGTGGCTCCATGGGAGAAATCAAATGCAAAACAGATGGAAAGCAGGGGAGAGAAAAAAAGCTAGATGAAAAAAACACATATTACAGGCATGTACAAGAAACAGGCCTTAAGAGAATAGGCCTGTGTGTGGCACAGTGTATGTGAGAAGGGCTACCTCCAACTCCCGCAAGGCGTTGTCACACTCCTTTTGTCCCGCTGCTTGCTGGGTACAGAGTGTTATCAGCTGGTTAATACTCTCTGTCACCGCCCTGAAACACACAGGCAGCCACACAGTCTCTTTAGCTCTCACATGTGTCCTCTGCATGCACGCACAGGCTGGCCTCACTCACAGATGCTTTTAGCTTCACTATTCAAGCATGGCAGTGCTGGCTTCTCACTGCGATTGGATAACACAGCGCACAGGAGTGCCGAGATTGCCTTGAGTTTGTGTTCAGCCTTGCTGAGCACAGACAGGCTCTAGCCAAGGCTTCCATCTTCCTAATTAGACAGAGAAAAGTCAGTCAGGCCTAAAGCCCTGCGGGACCAGCTGCTTGGCTTCTCTCCACTAAGGGGAGGATACGTAGTCCCTCTAGCAATGCCGAACAGACGCACCGTAGGAGCGGAATACAGATGCAGCAGGAAGATGTTTTATCATGACTTTCTACAGGTCCAAATCTGGACCAGAATTCATATTTAGCACAGAATGCTTCTACTCACTAGCAAATATAGTTTAATATTCATCAAAAACAACCGCAGAGAATGTCTGATACATATCAACAACATTTTATCGCACCTTGCTGCCACAGCTAGAAGACTCTTCGCATTCGCTGCACCTGGATCCACAGACAGAGACTTGGCAGCCAGTAGCAGCTTACTGGATGCCATAGAGATGTTCTTCAGATTACCAATGACTTGGATCTGGTCATCCTTGCTCTGCAAATGCAAGGAAAAGGAACAAAACAGGTGATTTTTCAAGTGGATATAGAGCTGCGTTAAATGTAGTATTATACAGTATTGGCAGCATTAGCAACAGCTGTCAAAAGATTGTATTCTAAAAAAATTATTTTAAGTGTCTCTACCAGCTAATATCCTCTTCTCTCACTCAGCAGGCCTGTTTAAGCCTGATTAAAGCTTGGGTGTCATGCTACATCAACTTCAATCCCTTACCATCTCATCCAAATTAATGAGCAAAATAACCAGAACAAGAACATTACAGGAACTCATTACATCTGACTGCGTTAGTGCACGCGCTGAAAAGGTCCAATTAACAAATGACTTAAACAGCTTAGTTACCAAAGTGACACAAAGATGCACTCTGCATTTCAGCCTTGTTGTCCATCAAAGGTCTGAAGGCTCCACTTCATGTGTAAAATATTGGTGGCAGTAGATTAGCACTGAACTGTTTCAATGGAGCATGGAGGGGTTGTGTGATCATAAAACCTACTTGGGTGTGTCCTGCCATCTCAATGCCGGCATCCAGGAACTCATCAAAGTCTTGGCTAAACTTTCCGGAGGCCGCAGCCAGCTGGCTGCTTGTACCGCGAGAGGAGTGGACGACCTCGCCTGCAGAGTGGTTGAGTTCAGCTGCTGTGTGGTTCAGATCAGTCTGGGCCTCCTGGAATGTCTTACTGCAGGGAGGCAACTTCAAAGGCAACACACAATCAAATGGAAACATCCTTTCCACTTAAGGGTTGATATTTGAATGTATGACACAAATGCTTTGTGTAAAGCAAACATAAAATGGCAAGAAATCCCTGAGAAAAAGCTTGAG
The DNA here is from genome assembly GCF_022539595.1 of Amphiprion ocellaris. NCBI lineage: Eukaryota > Metazoa > Chordata > Actinopteri > Pomacentridae > Amphiprion > Amphiprion ocellaris. Next base: position 11,693,116 of record NC_072768.1, read on the forward strand.
CAGGACTCACAAAGTCTACTAGCAGCTTCTTGCTGGCCTCTCCGATGCTCCTCAGGGCCATGTCAACATCCTTCTGGCCTGGCAGGCAATTCACACAATTATTCAGGGAGTGTGACACTGCTTTGGCCACCTGAAACACAGCACAACATCTGTCAATGGACTGCCATTAGTCATTCTAACAATGTGCTACACAACAAAGCCCCAGAGCAAAGCTATATGGGGAAAAACATCTCAAATGCAAATTGAGCTCACAGTGGTGCACAATAATCCGTGTCACTAATTTATGCTGCTGTCACAGATATATGCCAAACAATATGCTTATCCCCTGAAGGGCTGCAGGAGAATGAACAGTTTTACTCCGGCACTCCTGAGAGAGGAATACCAGGCGAGAGAGACACAGAAGAGAGAAAATAGCAACGCTTAGAGGGGATGATTGCTATGGAAAAAAAAAGAAATGTTTACAAATCAGTAGAGGAGGAAGAGAAGGGCCTGAGAAGAACAATGTGATCACTGCACAAATACCACTACCTCTGGGGTATATAGTAGGGGGACCTGCACTACCTGTGCCAGTCTTTGCTGACTCTCAGCATCTCCTGGATGAACCAAGGCCTGATGGGCTTCGTGGATCAGCATGGCTGAGCCTTCCATCACACACTGGGCGGAGTCCAGCATGGCAGCTGCAGCCTGAGGCTCCTTGGTGCTGGCTGCCACACCTCTAGCTGCTTGAGCTAATGTCCTTAAAGCCTGGGCTGTTTCTCTAGCAGCAACACCTGTGAACAACCAGCCAGATTTAAAGGGATAGTAAAAAATGTGATCACAGAGACAAAAATTGAGAGAATGCCCTAAGTAAATCAAATAAATATACAAACAGCGTCCCTAATATAATAGAAAAAAGTGAAGACCGCCTCATGCATCACAGAGCTCTAATGTAGTAATAATAGATGTTACACTGGTGCAAAACTACACAGATAAAACTGAAATACGAGGTTCAGAGTCTCTTTTGTTGAGCATTGTTAAGTAGTGAGAGCGAGTGACATTGTTTCTGTAGAAATGGAAACTGGCAGGGGCTAGCAGCACCACACTGTGACCAAACTACGATACCAAAATTCCCTCATTGTTTAAATAAATGAGTTAATATAATAAATACGGCCTCACGTGGGAGGTGCCCTTAACTTCTTATACACAGAGTGGAGAAAAAAAAAGCAGCAAATTGCATCAAATTGCATTAACCAGCAGAGTGGAGCCATTTGCTGATGGAATGTTAAATCCAGTGAAAAAAAGAGATTAATGAGTAGCGAGCAGCACCCTGGGCCACAGCATGAAGTATTGCCTGGGAGCACTCATTGTTAGAAACGTTATTCTCTATCTGTCTTCATCTCTCCTCTACTGAGATCCTCATTTGAGGTAGAATTGACGGCAAAGCAGCCAAGCCATTCTGGATTCCAAGGGCTTGGTTTAAGGCATCAGCAATAGCGCAAAAAAACCCCAAAAAACTTTGCTTGCTTTATCCTCAGACTCTCACTTGGCGCAGTTAAGAGAAATTATTTTTTAAATAAAAATTACAGTCAGCAATCCATTTACATTTATTATTCAGTATCTATCTACTGCAGCTTTGTTACTAATCTAATAAGAGAAACAGAAGTAAATTATTTAACTAAATGGCTTAAGCTCCTTAGACCAGCTCTGTGTATATAATACACTACCTGTATAATGCTCATTTCCCTGTGCAGCACATGTAAGCAGCTGGGCCATGGAGGAGCCCACAGCCTTCGATGTACTTCCCAAATCCTGAGCACACTTTTCCAGCTGTGTGGTGCAACAGAGCACATAAATAAACACTTGATTCATGGTTTCTCTACAGCAGGATATCTACAGTATAAGGTTTCAGAGAAGCTTCACCCTAGATGTTGCTATGTACTGACCGTTTCCCCTGGAAGAGGTTTGAGTTGACCATCAATGACAGACATCTTGGCATCCTGAAGCTCACTCTTGAGGGTCTGGACAGTTTTGAGAGCTGAGTCAATCTCCAGAGGACCACAGGCTTCGTGGGCCTACAAATAATACAGAGGCATTACAGTTACCCAAACTCCAATTTGTAGAGCAAAAAGGATGCAATGTTATTTGCGTCTAGTATCTCTGGATAAGATCAAAGAACTGGACTCACATAAGTGCAAGCTAGCTACAAATTTTCTGCATCAGTGACATCAGTGCTGCCATCTATAACAGTGTTGGGCATAGCTACCTTCTGGGTGGCGGTCCTGAGCTCCGCCAGGCAGGTAGCCAAATTCTTGGCACACTGGCCCAGTTGCATAGCAGCAGCCTGGTCAGCCACTGTCGGAACTGCTGACTTCGCTGATGCCACCATCTTACTTCCAGGCTGAGACATTTAGACAGCAAGAAGTTTATAAACAGTTTTTGCATGTATGTTGTGAAGGAGAGTTTAGATAGTCGCTGACTGTGTAATGATGAAATATTAACCTGTAAGAAGCTCTGGCTGGCCATGATGAGGGCGAGCTGAGGGCCCAACTCCTCTGGCTGGGCCTGGCTGCTCCTCATCCCCTGCACCAACTGAGGAATACTGTCTGCTACAGCCTGAAATGAAACATCATGCATTCTCCATATTGTACATCATCATGACTGAAACAGAAAAGCCATTCTGTAATAACGTGTTCAGGACTTAGTTTCCCAGTACATTTTGACAGTTCCTTTTAACACAACAGTACAGTGGTAGTACAAAAGAGCACATGAGAAAGAGTGCATGATCATACCTTGCAGCTGTGTACTAACTGTTGATGTGAAACAGTGTTTTTGTTGGAAGCAGCGGCATTTTGGGCAGCTGCGATCGTCTGAGTAGCAGCAGCCGCTGCCTGCTTTGCAGCTATCTGTTCAGAAGATACAAATGGAGGCAATTTAGTCTCAAGTAAGAAAGTGGTGCTTGGCTAAGAGGAGAATTCACATTTGCTCTGTGCAGTATTATGCTGTCGTGTTCTGTACTCAGCCAGAGTTCTAATCAGAGTAAGAGGGGTCACAACCAAAATGTTTTGTAAGACGAGGTGAGTGGCTTGGACTGCATTGCTCAATCTGTATCTCATAAGTTGATCAAAACTGCCTTCGCCTTGCTGTGTTGCCAAAACTAAAGATAAAAATATACTGCTTAGCTCACATTAATTCATAGACTAGCTTTGAAGTAATGACAAGATTGAAAACAACAGACCACATTCTTTGTTGAGAGGATGAGGAGGCGAGGTTGAAAAGAAAACATGATATCATTAAACAAAGAAACTGGAGTCACTGCCTAACGTTTGTATGCCTCCAACAATGAGAGAAGTTGTAGTTTACATCCATGTCTGTCCTCATATACAGTAATATATGCAGTGAAGACTTTGAAGTAATTTAATAGGCTTATACCTACGATTAACATCACCAAATCAGTATCCGACCAAATGTGAAATATGATCACAATCTCCCTTTCTGATATGGTGATTATAACATTTAAATGACGACCAGAAAAGTGTTTTGCAGAACACTGTAATTTCTCAGTGAAGTTTACCTTTGAGCTTTTGCAATGAAACTTTTAATAACTTCACTATATTAGACAGTTGTGTGACATTTTTGCTATGGTTACTGTATGAATTCTTCAGTTTGGGCCAAAAACATGTTTTATGACTCATCACAGTGACCTCTGACCATCAAAATGTGATCAGTTTATCAGTGAGTCCAAGTGAACATTTGTGCCAAGTTCGAAGTAATCCTAAAATATTGTGTTTAACATAATGGGACGGATCGATAGACATACTGACTGATAATCCACCAAAAATAAATGAATAAAAAGCTTCTAGTCACAGCTGTTGCCGGTGCAGAGGCATAAAAAAGAATGAACTACATGTAGAATTTACTTCAGGCAGTATTTTGTATGTATACTGTAACCATCATGTGATGTATATATTTTTAATAGTGTAATATTCTACACAAAATATTTTCTTTACATCTAAATAAATTGATATGTACATCTACAGCAGCTGAATAACCCAACAGGTAAAATGAAGGTTCTAACAGGCCTAAATGTGTCTGTGATAATTGTTACATGCACACTTGGAGATTGAAAACACTGGTCGTCGCTGGCTTACATGCTGCCTTGATAGAGGCGAACATTAGCACCATCACTGTGACCATCTGATGCAAGAAGGCTGACTGAGATGCATGTCTGATAGCAGGCTGATCCCAGCCCTGAGTAACGCATAGTTTATGTCCCTGGGAAATTGAACATTGGGTGCTGCAGAGCAGAGAGGGGATAGTCATTAGGGGCAAACTGATACCAAGGGCTAAACACAGATCTTTACACTCAGATAGCTCATTCACAGCACTAATGGGATATATAACTCTGCTGAGGGAAAGAGAAATAGCAGACAAATATAATAAATGGGCCGTTATTTGTACAAATGACTCTTGAAGCATTTTATTTTTTTCATTCTGGCATGTGTTTCCTTTATTTCTGCTGTGTTTATAGTGGCTTTATACTAAAGGGAAACAAAATGAGGGAAAGGGATGTTTGTGTGACATCTTTGCCGCCGCTGAGGAGACGTGAAAAGAAGAGCTGTGTTTTGATCAAGGTCAAACAACACAAAGAAGAAAACACATTGACTTCTTTGACTCACCTCCAGCCTGTTGACCAGTTTTTTCTTTATTGCGTTCTGAGCTGCAGCATTAGTGGCAACACGTAGCCCCTCGGCTGCCTCTCTGAGCCTCTGCTGCTGGTCTTCATTCTCTGGGTAGGCGGCCGCTCCCTGAGGGCATATAAACACACATTCATGCAGATATGTACAGATGCAAACAAACACAGGCACACACACACACACTATGTATACAGTACATATAACAATAGCTATCGGATCACAGCAATAAAACTTTAACAACTCTGGTTATACACATTGTAAAATAGATGCAAAGAGGCATTTAGCTCTGGCTGCTTTCTGACAGTTTCCAAGGAAACCATCAGTCCCAGATCCTCACTTCCTCTTTGATAATGGCAGTGATGTGGTGATTAATGTGTCACAGATCAAAAACATCTAACGAGCCATAAGCAGCGCTTGCCTGGGTATTTCACAGCGATAATATCCTGCACAAGGGTGCCAGGGGCTTATTAAGAGCCACTGATGCTGCACCCTTTTATTTTGGATGTAAAATGATGTCGGTATCTCGTGCATGCAGTTAGACTAAGACTTATTTTCTATCAAAGAACAGAAATTCAGTTCAGTACTTTTAACTTTGTATTCAGCATGAAAGTACACATACAAGAGCACCACTGCAGTGATACTGTGGATAGAAAATTAAAATAAAATCAACAGCTGGATCAACATAATTGCATATAATGAGGTTAAACTGATGATAAATGTCTCTTCTGTATTAAACCAGAGTAAACTATTAATCAAACTTCACTAAAGCACAGTAATTATAACAGAATACATTTTCGTTTTCTCACTACATTGAAGTAAACAGCAGTTTCTATTGCATTAAACTGTGAGAGCAAACCTGTCACTGTCTCACCTTAGCAGCCTCCACCATCCGAGCCGTGGCATCAGCCAGGAGTTTAGCTGCAGCGAGCAGCTTCTTGGAGTTGTCAACATCAACTTCTGCTTCGGCATCTGATCTCATAGCATTAACCAAGTCAGACGTGGCTTGGGCTAACACCCTGGCCTGACGCACCATCTCTCCTGTTCAGACAAACAGGCGAACAACACATAAGTACATAAAGCCAGAAACCCCACACAAACAACAAAATGATCTCGACAGCAGCACAAGGTAAATCCATGAAACCCAGGCTGTTCTACAAAGCTGGTTTTGCGATTTTGTCCATTTTTGTTTTTCAATGAGGAGTGTTGCAGATCTGTATCCATTTTGACAGGGAGGATTTTTTGAAAGTGATGCTTAGATTTTAGAGTTGTCATCATCCGTTTAACTTATCAGAATCAAGGACATGTTTCTTGGGGCAAAAGCATTCTCAAGGAAACACCAACACAAATATGTGTCAGATGATGGAGAATTGTCTGTCTGCGCCCTAACGCAATGTTACACATTAACTTCCAATAGCATGTCTTTAATATTGATACTATATATGGTTTGCACCTATATAGCACCATTTAACCTTCACATACATTGTGAAATCTTAAATTTTATGGATGCTCAAATGAGATGGTTGAGATGAAATAACCAATGGGCATGTCTATTCTTGGTTATAAAAGTTAATTAAATAGCTAAAAATTGAATTGTCTAATTGATGTGTGATCCTGTACATGACTCAAAGCAGTCTCTTCTGAAAATGTGCAAAATTGTAAGATGATGAATACTAATACAAGCAGAGATATTAAAGGGATAAGAGCACTGCTGATGGCTGGTAAATGGTCTATTAATTTATCATGACATTCAACCCTAGTGCATCAGTTAGAAATGTCCTAGTCTTGCAGAGTCAAGGCATTATTTTCACCTTCATGTCCTCTTTTAGCTGAATGTTTCTAGTGAGTCATCCTCTTTCACGTAAATGAAAGTCTTCGGGATATATGTAACATCTCCCCACACACCTGCTACAAAAAGTTGTGTTTCCCAAACACCCACTTCCAGCTGGAAATAACTCAGCCAGAAAAGACAATGGAAGATATCTAGGTGCTTTACAACCTACATCCTATGGCCTTGGGAATCAACCAGTACTCTCTATAGAATAAACTGTTGTTATTCAATGCTGATCTATTGCTACAGATTTTTTTTTTTCTATTTTGATTTATGGAGGAAAAACGTTGGTTCTTCCAAAAATGCATAGGTCATGTGTTTCCCGTTAAATTTCAAAGTCTCCCTGATGCTGATTGAGGCCAGATTGAGAACTCTGTAGTGGTTTTGGATGACATGTTTTCTACAACCTCTTGAAAATTGACGGGGTTTAAAAGTCTTCAGACTCATAGTTCAAACCATAACAAATAGTCTAAACTTTTCTAAAGAACACTTAACACAAACACAGATGCAGACATTGTCTTAAAGGCCTCCTGTTGCAGCCAAAACACACTAGAACAAGAGAAGTGAAAACAGGAATGTACTAAAGAATGATGGATTGCCATCAGTACTCACCAGCATCGCCCATGGAAGTAAAAATGTTTTCAGTCACGTTCATAATTGTGTCTGTTGCCTGGTCGTAGCGTCCGATGGGCTCTCCGCAGCTCGCGTAGTGGCGGACATGTTGCAGTAGGTCGCTGAGAGCCTGGCTCACCACACCAGCTGCTGCCCCAACTTGCTTGAGCAGCTCGCCGTCGTCACTGGCCGAGCGGCAAGCTTTGACACAGGTTTCCACAGAACGGTCCACCAGCTTCCCGGCCTCAACAAGCTGCTCCTGACACACTGGGGAGCTGATGGTCGGGCTCACCACCTGTGCCACACATAGACATCGGCAGAAACTCAGGCAATATTTAAGATCATATATTGTATATACGGAGAGCTTCTACGGTGATTCTTGTTTCAGCTAACCAAGCACAACATGTGAAGTTTTTTAAAATAAAACTATCATCATATTAAACATATTACTGATCATAAGAAATATCTTCTTCCATTCAAGGTGTGACACAAAGACCTGTTTTTTGAACTAAAGAAAGTTCAACATTTCTTATTTCCAAAGTAAACTCGAACAAAGCTAAAGCAACCAGAGGCCTATATTCGGTTTGGATTATTTCCTATCGGTTGGTATGTCCTTTACCTACTTGGCTGCTGAGATGAACAAGTTTTAGTTCAGTACCTTGGTGCAGGCTACCAGCTGTGAGGTGGACAGGGCACACTGAGTGGCAGCTGCGATCACCCGGTTCTGCAATATGGTGTCCTCGGCCACCTGGGCCACGTTCTTGGCCTTCAGGACTAACATAGCAGCTGCATTGGCCACTGCTTTGGCCAGATTCATCAGAGTGTCCTGCAACATATTAATCAATGTCCTTCACTGAAACACTGCACAGCTGTGCACATGTGACTGGGGGGACAAGGAAAGTAAATGTTTGTAACCCGTTTTGTTCAGTTGATATAATGTGATTACTACTCTACTAGCGCACAAGGAACAACCGGAGTGTAACAGCAAAAAGCACAAGGCAAAGAGTGAATATGGGTCACAGCATGCAAATAATAAATTACATCTATGTTAAGTATAGCAATTGGATTACAAATGACATTGTCTGGATGTAGCAGAAGAATTCTGGCTCAAGGTCAATGAAACCAAGATTGTAGATGATTTATGAGTCCTCTTCTCTGGGCATTAACACTAAAGACAGTGGTATCACAGCTGGAAGGAGGCATCTAAGCTGAGGTGTATGTGGCAGGTAAATTAATTTCTGTGTAAAAGAATCAATGCGGCAGATAGTGCAGGATACTGATAAGTTTGTATTAATGGAGATCTGGGACACTGAATCGTCATTTTACAACTGAAACTCTCATTCTGTCACCACGTTTCAAATCCACATAAAGTCACGATCTAATAATAAAGCCTAAGCTGATTACATAAGTGCGTACTGACATTTTTAAAAGGGGCCTGAGAATATGTATGTGTCTTCCTGTTTGGCCGGCAGTGTCATAGGAACAGTGAGTGGGTGGCGTCCAACCTGGAACTTCTCATCAGTCTCGCCCTCCCCCATGTGACGGAGCAGGTCCCCGCTGGCCTGTCCAATGCTTCCGGCTGCAGTCAGCACCGTCTGTCTGGGCTGCATGAGGATGACATCACCACATTCATTACACAGGCCTGGCCTGTTTTCACTGAGGCCCTCACGAATTCTCTAAAACAGTCTTTAGGGTCAAAAATCATCCCCAAAAAACCTTCTGTAATATATCTTCACTGGGACACTGATAAAAAGCATACAGTCCAACACTGTATGCGCATTCGCGACTACAGCGATTACAGTTGAGGTCCAAATCAGCACAACAATCAGTAGGTGCCTCACCTCAGCGGCTGCAGGCTCAACAGATCTGAGCAGATCTGACACAGCTCCTGCCAGCATCCTGGCAGCACCCATGAGCTTGTGTCCACTGCCCACCTCATCGTCCATTAATGCCGCGAGCAGCTTGACACCCTTAGACATTTCCGTGAGGTTGGAGGAGATGGTGGTAATGGCGCAGCCCACTGCTGTGTAGTCCGTTTCTGTGGGCTCACCTGCAGAGGACAGAGAGCCAGCATAACAAACCACATCTTTGCTGTGCATCTTAATTTGCTATGCTGCTGCCACATTGATTTAGCTGAGCCACGGGGCAGCTGCATGTCATATGCTGTAACACAAACATCAGTGTCAGTGTCATAATTGGAGGCTATTTGAAATGGTTCCGCAGAGACAAGCACGCTGAAGGAGCAAGTGGCCATGAAGATGAAAAACTTTGTCCTCCATAGTAGAGTGAGGGTATGTGCAACAAAACAGATGGCAAGGTAAGATTAAAACCTGGCTGGAACTTGATTGGCACTGTGCCAATCAACATAGGGAGCAGAGACAGACGCTGGCAGTAAGCTGAGCTTCAGGACAAGTTCAAGATTTATTTATCAGTAGTAATATTTATAAGTATGTAACAAGGAGAACTGGAGCATGCTTTGCTGTCAACATCAGTGAATGCTTAACACTGGCATAGGAAACATTTATTGATTCATATCTTGGAGTTAAAATAATGTATAGGAAAACAATATTTGGGCTATTTCATATGCATAGGTTGTTTTCTGTCAAGCACAGATTTCATAAAACATAACTGAGCTGCAGAAACCAATGAAAACTCGAAATGATAGCGTGTGTCATCCTTTAGCTATTTAGCTTTCTCCTGGGCACTCACCTGCAGTGAGATTGACCACAGATGCTGTTCCAGCGGTAATGGCATCGACCTGAGAGTGGATTTCATGTTTGGATTCATCCACTTTGTTCTGAACCCAAACCCTGGATGCCTTTTGGTGGAGGAGAATGAGAGTTATTGGCATTCATCACAGTGCATGATTTTCAGCTCATATCAACTCAGGGGATTAAAGGACTGAGGCAATACAACACCTATGGCTTTGGAAATGCTCAAGCATTAAATACAACCTCCACATGTGCCGTCAGTTCTACATCCTAATTATATCTGAGAAATATGATGGACTTTGATGTGATTGGAATGCTTGATTCTCTTTAAGCCATCTTTACTTTGCAAATCCAGAGGTTGTAACATCAGCAAGCTGAAGGAAGCGTTCAAAAAGTAGAACTCATTGGGTTGCTGTGATTGTGGGAATGTGGTGGGTCTATGCATAAGTCTCTTTTTTTTCAAAACTGTGTAGTAGCTAGTGTAGTGTGACTCACTAAGTCGTGGCCCAGTGGAGGCAGATTATCTACATGTCCCAGGTCAGCCTGAGCCTGCTGCACAGCCTGCATACTGCTGTTGATGGTCCCCATCAGGGCCTGCTGGGCCAGACTCTGACAACAACAGCAACAGACAAACAGATAACAGACACTCAGTGTACAAATGACTAAACAAAATTAATTAAAAACACAACTGTGAAACTCAGACTTGCATTCAAATATCTATAAACTGCAGGAGACAGATGGGCTTTTAGTGTGAGGAACCTTCATTCTCTATCTCATTATCAGTGAGATGTGGTTAATTTCTGACAGCAGAGACCACAAGTAATATTTCAAACCCGGTGGATCAGATTTACATTAAAGAAGCGAGTATAACACACCTGAACATCATGTTGTGACATTTCAAAAGAAAGCAGGATGGAGCCAACGTGCTACATCTTTCTCTCATTCATTCACGTTCGTATTTATTTGGTTGACAAACATGGTTTGCAAATTGCAGCGATTGACCCAGAGGTGGATGCTACAAATTCAATTACTGTAACAATCAAAAATCCAAATACAGTGAGGCAGGAGGGAATATGACATTTATCTTTCAGGGTGTGAAAATACTCAGACTCACCAGTGGAGGCATGTGTCCTCTGTGCATCTGGCCTGTGGTGATTTGCTGCTGGGCTGAAGGCATAGTGCCCATATTGAAGGTGTCGGGGCCCCCAGTAGACCCAGACCGAATTATACCCGGAAGGGCTACTGAGCCGTGCTCCACACGACCTACCCGATTAAACTGCTGCTGCAAAATTGTGGATCTTATGCAGAAGAAAAAGAAATAGAAGTCAGTGATGACTTTCACAACAAAACAACGTATGTTTGTGAAGTTGTTTCACTGCGTGTGAACGTTATATTCAACATACATAATGTATGTAGATTTATACTATGGTGTTCTAGCTATATGGAAAGCAGGACTGAAATAAAAGCATGTGTGTAGTGGAAAAATCAAGGTCAAACTACATGAAACACTGCCTTAACATTTTTATTCAGGGCTGGTGAACAATGCATTTATTTCATCTGATTTTCTTTGACTTCCATTTCAGTTTAAATGATGCTCTGTTCTTCTAGATACACTCAAAACTGACATATGGAGGTGTTACAGAGTTGACTCTTTTCTTTCAAACTATTATTTGACTGGATCTTTAAATCCTGATTGCTCCAGATTGATATCATAACTGTCACTAATTTAGATGAATAAAAAATAAAAAAATGACTAAATTGTAATTAAAACAATTATCACGGACCAACAACTGTTCCCACAGCGAGCAGGCATTGTCAGAAGAAATATTGTACAGAAAAATGTGTTTTCATGCCCAACTCAACAGATGCTCCTGACTCCAATGGTTAATTATGGCTTGTTTTGAGAGGCAGCAATTATGCTTTTGTACTGAGAACCACAACATGAGTCAATTGGCCCATAAGCAGCAAGAATATGATGCCCCAGTCTGCCAGAGAGCGGTTTCACTAAGAGCCATGTGGTTTTCCAGTGACAACAAATTTCCAACCCTGTGTGATAGAACCCTGGTCCATCAGCTTTACCTTAATTTCCACTAGTCACTAAGCTACAAGAGAAAATCAGGAGAGACAGCACCCAGTTGGGAATAAAAAAATTACAGCTTCAAATTAGCTGATATCTTAACCTGTGTGATATCTTAACTTTCAAATGATGCAGCTTTCATTTGCAAAATAAGATTATAATTCAGTGACTTTACCCAGAGGCCATTTTTATAAAAAAAAAAAAAAAAAAAAAAAAAACACCCAAGGAAACACTTTAAGAAATTGCATTCTGAAATAGCCAGAACAGTGTTAGCTGTAGTTTAAAATTACAAGTGCTGTTTTTGTGTTTAATTCAAACATTACCTCTCTTGGGGAGTACTATGCTGGGCAGGCAGAAATGTAATTACATGCACAATTAAACAGTGAGGTTTTGAATTCATGAAGAATAACGAGACTGTGTTCACTGAATCAGAATGGTCAGCTTTTTACTACAGGAGATAATATACAAACACTACTCACTTCTTCGGTGAAACCGATTCCTCCAGCATAGTGGATTCCTCATCTCCCTCAAGACCAAAGCGATCCTTACTCTGTTTCTGTAGAGGCATCACAGTGAACATTGTAGGTTAAATGTACAGAGGACGGGATGCTTGTCTTGTTAATTCAGTGAGCTTTACGTAAAATTGCTTGCCTTTTTCAGAATGATGTCAATGTATCCAGCAATAAGTTGAGATATCTGCTCTCCTTCTGTAGTCTGGACAGAGTAGTAACTTTCCTGGTACTCTCCAAAATCCTATACACAATGCATTAGAGATAGCAGAGGTTCAGGAAAAGCAGTGTCCCTCAAGTCACTGTATCTTAACATCTACCCAATGCTGTAAAATATTCTATTCATAGTAATAGCCTTGCAATTTGTGCACAAATGAAAAAAAAAAAAAGCCTCGCTCGGGGTGACGACCTGAAGAAACTTGGCAGCACCTTCATCATTTCTACTGTTAATGAAATGAAAAACTGACTGTGTTTCTGGGTAGCATCCTTTCTCTCCAAAGATCTGATTAAAAATGAGATGTAATGAATGTGAAAACTGCTCACTTCAAAGCATGCAACAGAAACACACGGGTGAGTATTTTTTTGTTTAAAATCAATGTTGGGAAATATACCTCAGAGTACATTTTAAAATTTGCATAATATATTAATCTTTAAATGGAGTACCCTCTTTCAGTACGGGAAGAAAACAGCCAACAGCTGGTAAAGAAAATGAAAAAGGCTTTCAGATAAATAATACGTCCAAATTCTGCACATTCTCCCCCAGGAACCTATTGTTAACTCCGATGAAATAGCTGGCTAGCACAATGAAAACATTCAATATTGCAGTCTGAGGTCTCAACAATTTTTTGGATGCTGTTTGTATTGGAAAATATAAATTGGGGAGTGAATACGTGGTGCAGAGTTATGTACAATACACTGTGTACACAAATGCATGAATAGAACTAGTAGTGTATAAGTTGTGGTGAGGGCTGGATACAAAGGGTCACGCAGTACCAAGGTGAAGCTCTTGGGGGAGGCTGCCCATCTCTTGACTGTTGTCAGAGGCCATTCCTGCACCACATCCTTCGTCTTCTCATCCACTCGCATCACTGACTCTTTGGTTATCCCGAGCAGCCGCGGGACCAGTTTATTTTTACCCTTCATCTTTTCCTGTCAGATAGGAAAACATCAGACAACATTTATGTTGGTGCTAAACACCTACACAGATGATTCATTCAAGGCGCGAATGCAAAATCACTGTGCCATTCTGCTGGTGCTGCTGTAATACGCATGCTGTGTCTGTGGCTTGGAGGCCCGAATGGAGAAGGAGGAGGAGGAGGAGGGCAGCTGCGAACTGACCCAGCAGAGTTCAACCTTGTTTAACTGCTGCTTTATTGAACAGGGTCTCCACAGGCTTTAGTCACTGTCAGCACAGCAGCATGGTACTTCCACCAGATCTGTGCCTGACCAGCTCCACTGCCCTCCACTCTCTGCCCACTGAAAATCTATTACAGCTCACTTCAGACACCAAGCCTACACTTGGCTCCCCTCCAGGGGTTGTGAAGGACAAAACAAAAATTAGCAGTGTGTAGAGATGAGGAGTTAAAAATCCATATATTTAAAGTCTCCAAGGTTTTTTTTTGTCTCATTTGGTCAAAATGGAGAAATCTAAGAATTGAACAAAAGCCAATGAGTTAAACAGCTTTTAGGTTCTGTGCTTTCACGCAAGGACAGATAACATTATATTAGTGTTCATGATATCTTTGTGCTAAGGGTTTTTAAAAAGCTCCATTGTTTTAGGCTACATTACTTGGATGTCACAATTACCAAAACTGTATTCAAGCAGGATGTGTGATTTTCTAATCTGAAGTGCAGAGCCGAGGTCTTATATTATTTTTAGTTGTTTAACCTTGATTACTGTAGCAGAAAATCTGCTTGTGCAAGACAATGCAACCGTAAAGTGGGTATTGTTCATGTACACACCTGCATGCATGACTGCAGCAAACACATAACTGAACAGGGTTATGTACTTCCATTGTACAGTATTTCCATTTCTGTTGTGTTCACAGCGACAGAAGGCTTGCCAACCTAAAACCTGCAGTGATTAAAGACTGACAGATGAAAAATGGAAGGTTACAATAAATGCTTCAACAAAGCCAGGTCTGGGCTTTTGCTTTTGCAAGCATCAAGAGCAGAGTGCAGCTGGAGTGAATTATTTAACAGAGTCTTGAAATCCCCATCACTATATCTCCTCATTGAACACAGACAGTGCTCGTACATGTAGATGCACACGCATTTTCTCATATGCACACTTGCACACAAAGATAATTTGAACCCTGCAGTGTCCTTTAACTACAGGGCCAAACATTCCATTTATCGTCCATTAAGACCCCAGCAGACAACTGCACTCTTCCTCTTCTTTCCCTCTTTCCTGCAAGTTCGTAGCCAAATGGGCTGCTGTCAGAGAGCTTTTACAATACCTAGTGGTGCAACTTCATCCCATTCACACGCTGCACTTCCATTCCACTTTTGTGTTTGCCAAACCAGAACAGAACAGAATTGCTATTGTCACAAGTATTTTACAGCACTGAGTGTGCTGCTGAACGGCGAGCGAACAAGCTTCCACTCTGAAGATTCTGATTTGTTGTGATAATGGGGCTTTTGGTGTTTTCAACAAGCTTTCATACCTGTTTGACATGACAGAGAGTGTCAGAGCGACTTTCTAATCACAGCTGCCGCTCATTTTTACAGTAGCATCATATGCCTGTTTGTCATAACCAGATGAATCATTACATTGACAATAGTTAGTCATTATTACAGGGAAATTCTGGTTTGATTTCTGTATCTTTAGCCCACATTTGTATCAATTGTGCTGATAATCTAGTGCAAATTAACTACTGGGATCTGCAAATGCTGCAACATGGCAGCAACATAATTAAATGAGGAAAGAAACATGAACTGTCAGAATGTCACACTTGGAAACAAGCCAAACATTTAGCCAGATTAGCTATCAGTGTATTTGGAGGTAAAACCAAACAGGCGCACCTCCAGAAAGTATAAAGATTCCTCACTGCACACAAATAATGCAAGATCAAAGTTGTAAGCGTCCTTTAGAGGTAGAAACATAGACCGTATGTAAAGATAGACAGTCCTCCTTTATATGTTTCTTGAACAGCAGAAGCTCAATGTTGCTCCAGCTGTCACCATTTTGCAGTGCCTGACTCCTCCTAACTTCCAGCTAATCCAAAATTGAGCAAAGAGGTGGAGTATGAGTGGATCTGACCACACCTGTCTTTCACTCGATATGAATAATTATTCATATCATTATACCTTAATACAATTTAAATGGGTGACTTACATAAATGGTCAGCATTACAAAATTGTCATGAATAGGAATATTAGCTATAGAGACCAAGATAGTTTTTGTACCAGGCTGCAAACACGTTTATCTCTGCTGCAAAGTTGGGCATTTTAACATGGGGGTCCACTGGGACTGACTCACTTTTGGAGCCTGCCTCAAGTAGCCATTTGAAGAACTGCAAGTTTTAGCACTTTGGCATTGGCTTCATTTTTTAGGCCCGCAAGAAATCAGAAATAATTTTTTGTGAGAATTTTATGCATATTTTCTGTTGCACCTATGAATCAGGTGCATGTGTGAAAAATACTATCTTCTTTTCCACACTAACTCAGCATGAATGTAGCTCTTACCTTCACCAGAAAAAAAGAAACTCCATATGTCTGCAGGGACCTGGCAAGCTTCACATACTTCACTTTTCCCTCAATCTCCGTCATCTCTCCACAGTTTTTATGATCCTGGAGAAACAACAGTTAAATCTCTGACTTGGACTGATTATTACACACGTTAATGTACTTGGTGAAATGTTGCAGTCTACATGTTATGAATGTATGCATGCCTTAACAGAGAACAAATTAATACAATCTCAATGGGCTGCCAAAAGCCTAAAACAAATGATTTTTTAAAATGCAACATTTAAGCAATGTAATGCACATACTTGGAATATTTTCTTCTCGGACCCTCTCTGCTTGATGTACTCTTTAGGTAGGAACTCCTTCAGGCTACGGAGATAAATGACATTTTTGCATGGTTACTCGTTTGACCTACAGGCATTTCCTTTCCTATTAACATACTTCTACATATGAGGTCATTCTTGCCTTAGTGTCTACATATCAGTAAACAGTTGTAACAGCTGACATCACCCCTGAGCTTTCCACTGAAGGAAATCCCAAAAGCTACAGCTTGTACTGAAGCAGGAGATAACTACTGTACAGCTGTGAACTGATCATATAAAAAAGCACAACACACTGTCTGTACACACTTATTGTGAATGAGGGTATCAGTGCATCTTTGTTGATAAGGAAAGCTTACTCCAGGAATCCAGGCTTGTGTTTGTGCTCCGCATGGGGTCCGAACTGGATCTGAGCCTGGATCCCTGCAAATTCACAGGCTTTATCAAAGGAGACAGGGTGGGATCCATTCAATATATCATCCCTAGCCTGGAGGAGACATGAGAAGAGGCAAGGGGGGGAGAGTAAGTGAGAGGCAGTAACACACATCCAGGAAAAAGAACTACAAAGACATGAGAATTATCCAAAATTCACCCAACAGAGCTCTGTAATGAGCACTTCATTGTGTGCTTTGGATGCACAGTGGTTTTTGAAAGGATATCTTCTAAGTGAATGACTAATAATAAGTGTGGCTCTGGAGTGCATACATCATAACTGAGACTCATTCACACAGGGGAGCCAAATAAGATTTGTTTGTGACAATAAAAGAAATTCTGCCGGCTTTCAAATATAACAGCTTCAACAATTTGTCATCACAGCCCATTATGTGTTATTAAAAAGGAAAACACATTACACAAATGCATCAGTCTTTCACAGTATCCCATCTGCATTAGAGAATGGTCCACAGTATGTTGTTAAGAAATCTAATGACAGAATGTTTTTTAATATTATTATTGCAGGAAAAAAAACCCTGTCATGCCTGTTTGGTGCTGTGGAGACATCACTTATGTTTCAATGCATTTTCAGGAGACTGTCTACATTATCTTCACCATTTAGGTAGACGGAAAGGGAGAAGCCTTTGTTGACATCACTCAAAGAGTCGTGCCTGTTTGCAGTTTTCTCCGGGGGGCAGTCAGCTCTGCCTCTCTCACTCGCTCTCTTTCTAGTTCACTGCTGCAAATTTAATGGCTCCAAAAGCTGAGAGGCCTTGCTGACAGTGAGAGAGGCTCCATCAGTGCTTTTAGCATTAGCATATCAGTGCACAGCGTGGACTCTACTCCTTCTTACGTCCCATTACATCAATGAAAAACTAAGCAGCAGCTTACTGCTGTAATGAGGACAACAATCTCCTCTACTCACAATCAAGTCCTTTCCCAAGTGCAATTCACTGTGGAGTACATAAGCTCTCGCTGAACACAAGACGACACTCTAAAATTAGCCCTCACACATGCCATTCACTGATACTGCTCACTAGACAGTATTATTCTGAAGTGTGACGCCAGGAATAATGAGACTATATGCACTGGTTTTAGAGTCGGTATTGTTTAGTCTATGCAGATTAGTTACTGAGTGTAAAGAATCTACCACTTAGAAAATCAGGCACAGATTCAGTTCATTTCAGATTTATTGTGTTAGATACACACAGCATTTTATTTTATTTTGTTTTCTATTTTTGGAGTTTCCTGCTGATGTGTTTGCACAAATAAATAGTTTCAGAAATCTGGACAAACTTAACCTGAAAATCTGTTACAGTTAGTACCACAAGATGTAAACTACTTATCCAGTTTTTGCAGGTGAGTACTGGATATCCCAGTTATTTGTCAGTGTGATAAATAATATGATGATAATTGATGCATTGATGACCTACACTCTAAATTCATTGTGAAAGTTAAACATCAGTAATGCCGGGGATACGTTTTATCGGTCATTCCTCTCATCTTCCATTACTGGTGATGAGATAAGGGAGTCAATATCCTGCAGAGCGGTAAATGTAACAGCGGTCAGGTAGCCAGGAACAAAAGTATTGCTGAGGTGGCCCAGAAATGATGGCATAACATAGAATGTTCAGCAACCTGGATACTAGCCTGTTAGAACCATGTACACAAGGTAAATAAATGGTTTCTCTGTGTTCCATGTAAATATAGTATCCTATTTATGAGGAGGGATTTGAGAAAAGGCTCTGATCCTTGGTGAGGTCAGATTGGTGAGGGAGCTGCACAGCAGGTGGTGTTGGGAGGTGCTATCATCAGAGGAAAGGGAGAGGTGTTGGGCTGTAATAGTCACACTGTGCACCTGCACGGATATTATTGGAGGCTGCTAGACAGCTAATGGTTAACACAGCTGTCAGTGAGACAATTACTGTGAAGCACGAATGAAACAGCTCATGCTTACATAGTGCTGTGAAAAAATATTAGCCCCCCTACAGGTATCTATTTTTGCACAGTTGTCACACGTAAATGTTTCAGATCATCAGTTTAATTTCAATAAAAGACAAGGACATCCCAAGAAAACAGAAAATACAGTTTTTAAATGAGGATTTCATTTATTGAGGGAAAATGCTGTCCAGTCCACCTCACCCCTTGTGAAAAAGTAATCGTCCCCTTAACTACAAATCTACCAAATGACCAAATTGCTTGGACAGTTGGGTTCAATTTCACCAGCTACACCCACATATGATTACTGCCAGGCTTGTTGGCACCCATGATGCCACGTTGTAAAGAGATTCATGAACAGATGTGAAACAAAGTCATTGACATCTAACAGTCTGGAAAGGGTTACGAAGCCATTGCCGAGGCTCTTGGACTCCAGAGGACCACAGTCAGAGACATTATCTGCAAATCGAGAAAACATGTAACAGTGGTCAACCTTCCTAGGAGTGGCTGGCCTACCAACATTTCCCCAAGAGCGTGTCCATATCTGAACCAGGAGGGCACAAAAGAACCCAGACGAACATCAAAAGAACTGCAGGCCTCAATGACTTCAGTTAAGGTCCGTGTACATGACACCACAATAAGGAAGACACTGGGCTAAAATGGCATCATTGGAGAGTTGCAAGGCACAAACCACTACTGACCAAAGAGAACATAAAGGCTCATCTTGTATTTGTTATGATTTGGAGCTGCTCTGCTTTCACAGGACCTGGATGATTTGTCATAATTGACAGAGCCATGAATCCTGCTCTCTATCAGAAAATCCTTCAGGAGAATACCTACCCATCACTTCATGACCTAAAGCTCAAGCACAATTGGTGGGGCCGAGTCAAAGTCTGGACTTCAATACAAACGAGATGCTGTAGCAAGACCATAAAAGGGCAGTTCATGCTTGAAACCATCTAATGTGGCCAAAATAAAACTATTCTGCAGAGAAGATTGGACCAGAATTCCTCCATGGCGATGTCAAATACTGATCACAAACAACTGCAAACATTTAACTGCAGTTGTTGCTGCCAAGGGTGGACCAACCAGTTATTAGGTTCAGGAAGGCAGTTACTTTTTCACAGGGGTGATGTACGTTCTCAATTAATCTTCAATAAACCATAATTTAAAAACTGCATTTTGTGTTTTGTGGATTATCGCTGTCTAATATTAAATAAATATAAATATTAGCTTCATGAGAAGTGTGAAAAATATGCAAAAATAGAAGACAACAGGAAAAGCATATACTTTTTCACAGCACTCTATACTGTATTATTCCACTTGTCACTGCTTTTGTGAGATTTATTCTGTGATGAATCACACAGTAGAGTTTACTGTTGACATGGCGATTCATTTAATGGCTGTCGTATTTCAGATCACTCCTTATTTTAAACAGTCAGCTGAATGTGTATTTTGTCAAATGACCAGCTGTATAATTCTGCCATGTTTGTCAAGAGACAAGACAGCAAGCGCAGACCCTGAATTTCTCATAGCGAACATGGCAAGTGATACAGGAGCTGGTTCTACGACATTTTAATAGAGCTGCATGAGTGGAAGTGAAGCACAAGACATCAGAAGCTGTGACACATACAGCCTGAGGCTAGAACACTGAGGTCAACCAGTCCGCCATGGCCCAGCAGAGCACACCGAGTATAATACAGCCATAAAAATAAATGCTGACATAGGGACGGACGAAAGAAACTAAATGCACACTGTATACGATCGTTGTTGCTGCTAATGAATAAGTGAGTAAATGAATAATATTTAATACCAATTTAAGAATGCAGTGACCTTTTTCCCTGCTTTTTCTCAGTACTGTTCTTTTCTTTTTTTCCCCCAGTAAAGCAAAAATGCTTCATAAGCTGTTAAAATGCTGTCACTACGAAAGGATGTAACAGTCTGTTGGATAGCAGATGCTTGGTTGATAAAGAGGTGATGAAGACCAGATTTACGAATGCATACTATCTTGAAGGCATATTATTTATCTGTCCCTTCTCTGGACTATGCTGTCTATTGAATAAATAGTGATATATAATATATTTTAGTATGTGACCAACAATAAAAGCAAAGAAGCAAGACACATTGGGTGATACTGTTGCTACGGAAGTTTGTCTTGGTCTTAGAACAAATAAAAAGGGAGTGGCTGCATAGTAAAGGAGATTAGTCTGTTACTGGCAGAGCTTCCATTATGTGTGTATGTGTGGGTGGCTGGGTCTGAAATCATGGAAGCTTCAAATCATGAATAAATGTTTGAGATCATCGCAAATTTGCAGGGGTGCCCTCCCAAAGAATTGTCAGCAATAATGTCATCGTCCGTACAATCGGAATTCAATTATTCGATATGACTGAGTTTCTGGGAATTGCTGCAATTATGAATGAGGGGTGTTAAAAGGGAAAATGAAGGGTCTAAAAAGCTGCGCTAAAAAAATGAAAGCAAAGAAAGAGCAAGAGAAGCCCAAGGTGAGTTCCACTCCGCTAAAGATCTCTCTTCTGGCTCTGTTTGGTCTTTTTAACACAGTGACAAATTAGAGCCACTGCTATGTGAAGAGGATCTGTGATCAGAGTAGCAATCCGAGAGTGTGTGAGGCTGAGGCAACGAGGGAAAGATATATGGGGAAGGGCAAGGGCAGGGGGCGGAGTTGTTATTGTGAAAGGAAATATGAGTCTGTGTTGAGAGCAGACTGTGATGTGCACAGTGCTGTAATGTGTGCCAGGGTAAAAGAGGGTGGGGATGTGCGCGACTATGTCAGAATGTGTAAGAGATGGAGAGGGAGTTGAGACAGGCAAACTGGAAGGGAAGGAAATGGAGGGTAAGAAAAATAAAGGCAAAAACAGGAACAGACAGATAGAAGGGAGGAGAGCATCTGGAGCAGACAGGGAGGGTGGATGGTTGGGTGTCTCTTATGAACATATTCAAGAACTCCTAAAGCAGCTGAGATTGAGTCAAATATGAACTGTAAATATAATATTATATATCTATATATATGCAAAAATGTCATATATATATATTATGTGTTTTGTGTGGGAGAGCGCCCAACAGTCTCTGTGTGTAATTCATTTTCACATAATGTTTTGTATTCATTTGTATGAGTGCATTCCCTGAGCTCTCCCTACATTTCACAGTGTACATCTGTATGCGTGTGTTTTACTCGGCACCCTGCTGTTTAAGTCCAGGTGTCAGTGGGGAGAGCTCCACCCCTCGGCTGGAGGGGTTGATGTAAAATGCAGACATGTGCGCAGCAAGCAAACCCTGACTGACTGGACTCAGCTGACCCGCCTTCCCTGAGGAGTATTCAGCTGAGTCCAAACACTGGTGTTGCTGAAGTGCATTTATATATGTGTGGAGAAGACTGCGATTATAACAGACTATAAAAACTTAAACAGTGGTGTGATGATGGGATGATGAGGAATTTAAAGTTGCACTAAGCAGCATTTTACAGAATATTAACAATGGATGAAAGGGATCAAAGCAGGGAAATCTGCTTCTTTCATTTCACTGTTCTGGTTCACTCTCATTATTTTCATCAGTTTAATTGACAACTATATCAGGTAGCTGTTTTCAATGGAAAAGCTCTCTGTAGCCCTACTTTATTCTAACCAACCAGAACCTAAAAACAAACAACAAAGTTAGTGACAAGCTGGTGAAGCATTTAGCATGCCTGTAAATGTATGCTAATACTTCTGTTTACCACTTGCTCTGCTGCACTTAGCAGCCAGGAAAAAAGCTTTGAACATCTGGCACAGAGGCTTTGCAGTAACGTGCAAACATTTATTTTGCTGTGCCATTGTATTATATGAAGTAAGAAGAAAACAAGTCAAACCTGTCTGCACCACATCTGAGCGAACCGTGTTTCAGTCTGTCGGGACCTGGCCAGAAGTTAAATGCACACTAAAACATAGCTATTGAGTCAAATTACACTCCTGTCTACTTATGTCTCCTGTGTCTCCTAAAAACAAAAAAATAACACCCAGGAAAATGTGATATAATTCATAGCTTGCCTGTTTGGGATTGAGTTTGTTGGTGCAGCTGCAACAGCAAAAAAAAATAAATAAATAAAAAATGTGGGTCTAGGTCACTCTCTCTGCTGTTCTTTTTTATTGCTACGCTAAGCATAAATGTGCATGTAACAAGTTTTACCTGGACATAAAGCAGGTTTAGCTGGACGGGGTCCCGTGAGTCCACATTCTGGTCCGAATAGAAGAACTTGCGCCTGAGCAGCAGAGTTTCACTTTCTTCCACTCCCTGCTCTCTGAAAGTCCTGCTGTGGTCCAGCCAGTTCACTGCACAATCAATACATAAAATACGTTACCACACGCACAAAAATGAACAGGCATTTACTTTAAAAACATTCTACTAGGGAGGATAATAAAAAACTAATGGTGAAATTAATCAGGCAGTTTGAAAACGACAGATCCGCTTTGACAGAAGATCTACCAAATTCATCAAAGAGAGGTGAAAATCTTAAAGGAGCACAAACAGTGTCATTTGCATCATTTTCTGCTAAGACGAAAGCTAGATCTCAACCGAACTTGGAGGGTGATTTATATATTTGCATGCTTCAAATTTTAATTGGTGTCCTCTGGGCAGAAGATAACAGGAGTAATTTCATTAAGCTTTCAGATGTCCATGCAATAAATTAGGCTTGAGTGATAAAATACATGTCCAAGATGATGGTGTTGAGTCAAAACCATTAATGTGAAAATAAGAAATTGATGTAAAGCCATCAAGACATCAGCGATAGCTCTTCTGCTCTTGCAGACTTTCACTCACGATCATCATCTGTGTGCAGTTTGGCTTTGAGCTTTTCCATCTTCCTCTCGTCTCGCAGCAGTAGCGTTCTGTCTTTCTTCAGGGTCCCCATCCCATCCTCCTTCTTGTCCTCTGTCATCTCTTGAATGAGGGAGTACTCCTCATAGTTGGTGATTCCTGAAAGTTAGCCAGGGAATTCTCAGAGGAGAAGATGCTTCAAACCAGCAGGATAACTACTACCACGATAAAGAAAGGCATCTCTGCAATTCTCTTGCACTCTCTTTTTTATCTCTTTCTCTCTACTTTGAAACAGAAGTGAAGGAAAGCTGGTATAGAGCCAGAAAACTAAAATAGGAGCTGAGCAGGAGAAGAAGCCAAGCAGAAAGCCCTACTCTAAATAAACATTTTCCAATAAAGCTATCTGCCAGACCCACATCCCTCTCTTCCTCACCCAATTAGGCTCGGTAGCGGCCCATTATAATTGAAATATACAGCTTAGGGAACACCTCTGTGACAGCAGGGATGCCATGATCTGGGCCTTAGGAAGAACACTTCGACACTTATTAGAAACAAGCTTGTTTGAGTTGATAAATCATGTCCATTGTGTTCTGAACAAAATGTGATTAAGACTTTATCAAGCAGACATAAATGCGCTAAGGTGCTTAAGCAAATTATGTTCTTAACATATGAATTTAAGAGCACAGCACCATATTGCAGCTCAATATTAAATCAGGAAGCATGCTTTGGACTAAAACTAAAATGAAAGAAGAATAACTAAAGCCTTTGATGGTGGCTCAATGACAAGATTTTTCAAAGAGTTTGCAGCAGACACTTACCTATTCTACTGCATATGGTGACGAGCAGCTCGCCAACTGTTTTTGAATCATCCACCATGATGGTTTTAATTGCACCGTCGAGCATTTTGATCTTCTGCGGCCTCTGTTTCTTCTTATACTCCAAGACATCCTGAGAAAACAGAAGAGGAAGCACAATGACATCCACAGCTCCCCTAGACGCTTTCAACAGCAAACTGTGATCTCTCCCAGCTAGTGGGGAAGCATAAATATCTCAGGCCCCATAGAAAAAGCAAATCACTTTAAGAAGCCATAAGTGACACTGACAGTTCTCCGCCCTGGTGTATATGACATAATCTTACTCCATTTCGTAGCATGTAGTAATCTAGGGTTCTCCCGGACTCAAGCCAGATTCCTTTCCTGGGATCGTCGTCAGACAGGAACAGGCCGTAATCTGAGGCTGAAACACAGAGTGAAACAGAGTCATGCAAATGTAGCTGCCTATAGATTTCCATTATGTAAATTAGATTCACCAGTCGTCCTCCAACCTTGTCCTGTTTGGGCCTCTGGGACTCTCTCTCTAATGATTCTGCAGGCATCATACACAGGGGTGGACGGTTCAAACTGCATCGTCTTCACCACATTGCACTGGCGAACACAAATCTTCAATGATAAGGCCACCATCTTGGTGGGTTGTATAAGGGCCTCACCGACCTACACACCTGGAAAACAGAGAGGTTGAAATATAAGGTTGAGAGCAAGAAATGTCATCATGCTGGCCAATAACCCAAATAGAGGGTCTGTGTTTTGGAAAAAAATCAACATGCCATTATAAAAATGTCCTCTTATAAAACAATCAGGCTTCTAAGCGTGAAGAGGAAGTCTCACAGGCGAAATAAAACACCACAAGGCACAGAACAAATCATCACAATTATCTCCGTAGGGACATTTTTACCTGTGAAATTGAATGTGCGTTATGCTGTACCCCTGCCTCAGCAGCTCATCATTCCTCTGGTGTTCTGATATTAAAGGGTTAGTGTATGAAGAGCTTTTTGCCTCATTGCAGTGTATGTAGAATTAGCTGAACTAAGGCAATAAAACATAACCTTTCAGCAGAAAAAGGAGAGGAAAAAAGTGCAAATCTCTCCAATCGGCAAGAATAACAGGAGACGGATCAAAACACATTCCACCGCTGCATCATTATTCGCTCTCCTCCTGGCTTTCACTCTCCTCCGGAAGCAAACTTCACTGTGAGACAAATCTGTGAGTGTTTAATCATACACTGCAATTAGGGTGAATCAATTCTGGTATTCTGAGACTCCTGTACAAATAAAGGACAGGGACTGACACTGCAGAGTTTTTTTCTCCATTCCTTGACCTTGGCCTCAACATAGAGAGGGATGGAAGTGATAAATAGGGCCATCTGTACCAGGGAGGCTCTCTGTCTTTTACACAACGAAGATCTGAAATGTAGTTGTTCCTTTTCTGTGAGCATATCCCTGTGACACATTTTGAGCAAACCTATCTCTTCTGGAGAAGATTGGTACATCGGCATCGGCTCCCACATACTGATGTTACTATACTCTGGGTCTGCAATAATTTTATTTATGAGCTAAACTGTCATCACTCAAATGATTATTTCATGCAAAAAATGTCAAAACAGTTGCAACATTCAAATCACTATCTAAACTGCAAAGAGTTTTGGTTCATTATCAAAAAGACTAGGATTTTTGCCAACTGAAAATTATTTTCAAAACATCTATTGTTTTTGCTGTACTATATTCCAAATTGTAATGCAACACCAAAAGAATTGTAGCTGTTTTCTCCATAGTCAGATATAAAGGTGAAAGTTCAAATGTTCACACTGACACGATTCAGACCTCAGCCACATTTGGAAACAAAGAGTTTTTTTGTGTGCAGAATTCACAGCTCTTCCACAGACCCCTTTTGAGACAGAGCAGAACAAGTCTGCGAAGTAAATTTCCTATAATGATGGAGAAGAGAATGAGCCCGCCTGCGACGATGCCTCTGTCATATCCATGGGTTCCTCTCCAATAGCCCCTCTCCTTTCCTGAGTTTTTCCTCATACAAAGTGGGACAGACAGGCACAAAAAAGAGGAGGTAATGGCACCACATGAGCTCTCCTCTATACAGGCTGGCAGAGAAGCCCCACCGAGTTTTTGTCATCTCGCTCTTCCGCAGATACTCTGTTCTAGACAAGCGGCTTGAGACCCCAGACTGACAATACAGCAGGCCACACGGGTCTGCCGATAACAGCTCCCTCGCACAGCTGATATACAGTACAGATGGTGCAGGAAATGTTTGTATTTTTGTGGAAGTTTCTCAAGGATTTCACGGAGGTCCGTCTCAGCCAAAAAGCCAAAGTCACTTGCGATGACAAACATCCAGTGGAGATAACTGTGAGTCTACAGCAACAGTCACTTTAGTATCTCTTGTCAGTAGCATCAGTCACTTCAGAGAGTAAGTGGTGCAGAAACCACATGATGAAACCCAGGAGGATAATGATAATCCCTGAGCTTACAGTAGTGCGAGAGAACATTTTTCACTAGGCTCCTCGTGCAAACACTCCAATGCAGCCAACTCTTCATTAGCTCTGCTTTCAAGCAAGGTTGAAACACGACTCAATAATGAGCCTCTCTGTAGAATCTTATGTTCTTGTATTATATTACGATTGCTAGATCACAAAAGTAGGCTTAAAATGTAATTTCATCTCTCATGACTATCACTAGTCCATCAGGAAAGAGTCCTGCATTGAATTAGGTTTGTTTACTACTGCACATATTAAGACATGAAAATGGCCAAAGAGCAGCTTACTGAGGAGTCTAAACATTGACAATTCAATAGAGACCAGAGAAGGAAGGAGCCATCTGGAGAGGATACAGCTCTAATGATTGACTGTAATACCAGCAGCGGAGCAGAGTCGCAGAGCAACAACTGCTGCGATTATTGCACCAGTCTGTCACACAACAACTGAGGAGAAGGCTGGACAGGAAACTTCAACTATATTGGTCCAGGTCTGATCAGTTCGTGCGAACCATCCTTCCAAATGCTTCCAGACAGAAAGACAAATCTGAAGCAGAATCAGCCCAAAGATAAGCATGAATGACAATCATCGAAGGACAACATCCGACAATATACAGGAGTGCTTCGGTTTTGTGTTTACTGTTCGATCAGTGTGTGGGAAGGACACAGGAAATGCAGAGTACGAATAAAGCCAGGATCAGTTGTTATCTTATTTTTCTTATGCAATAAGCTTGACACTTTACTCTGAAGTAATTACTCATTAAATAGGATGGCCAAAGCTTTCTGACCCACCGGCAAAAACAAAAAGCAATTAGGAAAGACAATACAACGAAAACTACTGCAGCCAAATGAGAACTGAAAATAATTACATATTTATGGTGTGTATAATTTCTTGTTCTTAAAGCTCCACATCTACACCATCCCCCCAGAATGTAAGTGGATTTTCAAGGTCAGCCCATTAAACTGGAAACCCAGGAAAAACAGTAATGATTCTCTAGTAAACAGCACACTTTACACTGGTTTTACTTTATTTGTAGACGGTAACAGAAACAGCGACGCTGCTGCAAACATCTCTTTATTTCAGCAGTGATTAACGTGAATATAAAAACAGCCACTGGAGGATAAAAGGTAGATTATATGGCATCTCCAAAGCAACCATGACTATTGTAAAGAATGACAATTAGACTTTAACAAGTCGGGAAGCAACTAAAAATAACTCCAAAGCTTGAATGCAATAGTCAGTAAAGCAGCAGGAAAATACTGCAGCTGCATACTATATTATCTTCAGCCTGGTGGACTATTATCATTGTGTAATTTAAGCATGTAGTATGAATGGAGGGCTGAGAGTAATTCCGACCTCAGCAGTTCTCAGGACTGTTGACAACAGCAGCATTAAAGCATGTGTGCACTGAGAATATGTTAAGTGGCTCAACTGCTCCGCACCTCCTCTATCTCCTCTTTACATCCTACATCGACTCTCTCAGCAAAAGATCAGCCTTTTAGCCATGTCTGACTGAAAAGCAAGGTCTGTTCCCTGCCGGTCCATAGAACGTGCGTCTGGATCCCATCTGGAACACACAGTGTCCAGCAGTG
Organism: Amphiprion ocellaris; assembly: GCF_022539595.1. Classification (NCBI taxonomy): domain Eukaryota; kingdom Metazoa; phylum Chordata; class Actinopteri; family Pomacentridae; genus Amphiprion; species Amphiprion ocellaris. Next base: position 11,721,626 of record NC_072768.1, read on the forward strand.
ACAGTTTGATCAGCAATGTGTTTCAATTCGATATCCCTGCAAACCTGAATTTAAATTCACGTTCGACTCCGCAATGAATAGACAAGTCAAGATCGGGTGTATTATTCCAGCAGATGTGAATGTTGTTTTTAAATGAGATAATTGCTGGGCAGTTATTCTGAGCATTCCACACTCTAATTTGAATTTCGTAACAGCACACAGGAGGTCGGCATTAATCAGCCACATAAATACATTCTTTAATATGAGAATGAGGCATACGTGATTTACAACAAAACACTTAGCAAACTATTTATTAGCCCGTGGCTATAATTTAAGCAGCACATGGGGCCACAGAGACATCCTTTGGTCAGCCTGCCTTCACCACACTAATAACATGAGGAAAATATGATTATGGTACGCTGATGCAAAAACTCATATATTCATAAATGGTGAAACAAATGATGGAGAGAGGGTTTATTCTGCAACAATACAGTTATTACAGTACTGCTCATCACCACATCTTCAGTTACTTTCTGTTACAAGCACCATTTCCAAATGTCTGATTTTTCATGCCTTGCAGAGACTGTATCATTTTTGACATCAAGATGTCCTTGTGCGCATTTCCTTGCAGAGACCAGCCACTGAATCCGGAGCCTACCTGAACTCAATTCAAATAATTAATAAGTCAAAGGCTTTCACCTCCATCCTTATCACTTCCTCCATATGTTTCATGAATGAATTAATAATTGCTCCTGCAGGTCATAGCAATCGCTGGACAGCATGATGAAGCAGAACTGTCCTTTGCTATTTTAGGTGCTCCAGGATCACTGCGTACAAGCTGTTATATTATAAGAGATTTGAACACTATTATTTTATTTAATAACAGGGTGTTAGTCAAGCAGTGCTTGTTGATTCAGATAAAAAAGCAGTGGGGCCACCCACGCTCTGAGTTCAGAGCCACTCACAGTCACACTGATTTATTTTTTCAGCAACGTTTAAAAATGAACCTTGCTGCTATGAGCTACTCTTTGGACTACGAGGGTCTGCTCTTGGGCGACACACTGTGCTGTAATGTAATTCATGGGTACAGATACTGACAGAAATTATGAATCTTGCCCTTGTTGCAGTGGGGGGAGAGAACAGCTCCTCTTGCACTAAAAATATCTAGCGAAGTAGAGCGTCCTACAGCAGCACTGCTTCAAAAGGATCCACAGCAGAAGCAGTGTATTAAATGTGGTGGTTTCTTTCTGATTCTTAAAAGCCAGTGGCAGATGCTCATTCTCGTACTTGGCAGTGGATTAACAGAAAAACACACTTTATCATTTCTTAATTATTCTTGATATTCTTACTATTTCTTGAAGGTTAGATGGTAGTCAGTAAATTAGCAAATAAATTGAGAAATTACATAGCAGATATAGGATGCACTTGGCTCTGTAATGCTGACATATCATTGGTTTAGGCAGTCCAGCAGTTTGCAGGCAATATGCTGAGTATTACAACGCAGAAAGATGATACTCAGTTAGAGATTTGAAGAATTGGCTTCCTAATAAATGGAGGCAGAAACAGCTACTAGGAGAGCTCCACCCAGCAGCTGCAGCCAGTCAACCAATGAGCGAGTCACTGAGTCTGCACAGTGACTGTGGGTTGACCTGGCTTCTGAGTGAGTGCTCAGTGGGAGTGGTTAACTTTGGCTCAGACAGATGTTGCCCAAACATTTTTATTTCATTACACACACTGATGGATGCGGACCGGTCCAAAACAAGAAAGGACTCTGCCCATGATGATTTCATTATCATTATCAACCCCATTTTTTGCCATAAATTTGCAGTATGTGGCCTCTGGTCCACTAGCCTACATCTGGTTTTTGACTGATAACTATGCCAGACAAAGTGATGTAATGATATGAAACAGGGATTATGCTTGGTCAATAGTTCAGTGTTTAGGAATTTAAAAATAACCTCAGTGCAAAGAATAGTTTGCTAAAAAATAAAAAATAAAATGCATTAAATAAACATTTGATTTAATGTAAAGTTTGTCACTTTTAAAACAGTCAAATTGAAAATTTTCTATTAAGTACCCTATTAGTGAAAGGCACTTAGATTCTTAATCCATAAGGGCGGAATTTCTTTATACATTTATTTAATGTCACAAATTATTATTTGTGCATGTGATAGCTGTGTTTATAATTATTATGATTATAAATCGCTGAGCAGGTGTTTGTCAAGTAGCTTCAACCACTCCATCCACACAGGTTTGCCAATTATGTACTGCTCATTGCATACCATATGGTGGGCTTGAGGGTTTTCAGACTGAACATACTTCACTATGCTCAGCCTGGAAAGCATTCATTCTCCACAATTACATCCAGACAGAATATAGTTTTATACCAGAAAAAATGAAACAGATTTTTTCTGAAATCATGTTTATCCTTGCATGTGCACTTGAATTTAATATTTTTTCTATTAGGAGAACGAGGATATAATGAGCTTTATCTAGCACATTTTATCAGAGTGCTCATACACAAAACATAAAGTTGATCCAAAATATGAAGTAGCTAACATGGTATTACTATTTGTACAGCTGATTTTGAGTCTGGCGAACATATTTGCATGCTGGGTTGCTGATAAAAGAAACAAACAAACAAAGAAAAACAATACTGTCACTCAGGGCACAGCTTTAATAAAACCTCTTTTTTAAAATAGGAAAACCCTGAACATTCTGAGGTGATTGTGGTCTGGCACTTCATAGACATGATGGGCCTCCTCTACCTCCTCTCAAAAGCGTTTTGCAGTTAAAGTGATGCATTTTGTTTATGGTTTATCAAACATCACCCCAAAAGCCCAGTTTGCTTGTCATCTGAGATGCAATTTGTGTGCAACAGTATCATCAGCAAACCATGATGAATTGAACCCTGCAATATTACTGAGGTTCATTCAATTTGAAAGGGTCAGTATAGCATGGAAATGTATCCACCTCTCAAAAGTGGGGGTAAAATGGTGCATAATTTCAAAGTCTCATATTGTGCCCCTATTCAGCAAATCAATGAAAGTCTCACATGTCCAGAGTGTGTCTTTCAATTTTTGACATGATTAATTCGACCGTGACTGTATATTCACCAGTTTTAGCTGTGCTCTTGTTTCAGTTTCTGTAGCTTTAAATGCAAATAATTTCCTGCTGTTCACACCCTCTTCAGGAAGAAGACTCTCACTGCATCACTTCCTCACTGGCACAACTGACCACACAGCAGCCGACAGAGGCGTGGATAAGACAAAGAGTTTCTGACGCTTATAAACATTACTCTAAGTGATCATTTGACATGAAAATATCACTGAACTCCCAGGACCACGGCTGCTTTGAATTCCTATATGGTAAGTTAAATTTGACAACATCGTGGTTATAAAATCAGTAGTTGAGCAATGCCCAGCAGCACAGTGGAAATTACTCTGATGTGATTGACGGTTGACATGCAGTCTTAGTAGACTGCATTTCAGTCACTATTTCATATGTGTTCTGTCCTCTGACAACAGAAACAGAAATTTATGAAAATAGGAACAGGTTTATTGGGAATGCCGCTGCAATAAAATGCAGTATATGTGAGCACAGGGAACAGGAGAGAAGTAAATAGATGTAAACACCAGCTGAGCTTAGGTTGCACTGAAGCACACCCGACACCATTAAAAACCCCAAAACCCACATAATTCTTGTTTACTGATTTCAAAATTGCTCCTTAAAATCCCTTAGCATTACAACTTTCACAGAGTCCTGACCTGTAGGCATATGATCAAAGCTAATGGTAACGGTAGCCAAATTAGCTGCACACATGCCAACATGCCAGATTTTTTTATTGTTGTCAAGCTATTGCCATCAGAAATAAAATAAATATACAGGCGTTCAGTTCCTCAGATGCTGATCATGCATGAAGGCTTTTGTGTTCACTCTTGCAGCCAACAGCAGAACTTTTGGCGCCCTTTGCTTATGGCTGAGGCATTTAAGAGTTGGCATAAGTAGCAGCTGCTCTTTTAGAATGCCCTACCTCACAAGCAGTGGACAGTAATGGACTGTATTTTGCAATGTTTGAGCCAGCCGACTATTGGTTCCTCAGTGGGAACAGAGCAGTTCAGTAAAATTCTTACTGGCTTGTATAGCTGGGAGGCCATGTAGTTGAGATAGAGCTTGACAAATAGAAGAGGTAAATGTTTTCATATCTAACTTCCACAACCACAGTAAACAATAAAAATAGATTTTCCCCATTTGGGAATTTTAAAGAAATGTTAGAAAAATGGACCTTATGTGCGTGCACCAGGAATGAAAGAAAGCTGTGTTGATTTATTTCAATAAAACAGTAATAACTTTTCCGACAGAACAAGAGCAACAACAATAACAACATCTACAATAAGAAGACAATAGTAACCAAAACACTGTGTCTGACCGGGTGAAGCTCATGAAACGAGGCCTAATGTTCCCATTAAATCTGAAATTGGCAATCCCTGAGCTAATACAGCAATTTAATAGGATATTTACATTTCTATGGCTTGTATTCTGAATGATCCTTTTGAGCATATTTTTATGTAACTGCGTGTCTTTTTTCTCTCCTTAACAGTTCAGCATAACTATTCAATGTAAGCGCTTGCTGAAAAAGCCTTATCATAACTTCATCAGTAATACAAAGGCAAAGACAGCATTTTCTCAGTTAACATTTGGCAACTGTAGCGCTTTCCTCGGAATTATATTATTTCATTTAATGATTTTGCCTGTTTCAGTATCACTAACATTCTCATCCTGAGTTCCTTTTCTGATACATAATAGGCATTACTGATCTCAGACAAATCTTAACCCTCAACTGTAACTTGTGACATTCAGCTGAAAATGTAAGTTGATGCTAACACAACCTACCGAAATTACATATTTAACTGCACAGCAAAATCAAAACCACCCCTAACACAGTTTCCTCCTATAGATTCCTTCAGCCATATTGTTCAAACCAGTAGGGAGACATAATCCTTCTGTTTCCCTTCTCCTGTGTTCTCCTACGCACTCTGATAGCAAGACTATGTTCCAGCAACACACTGTGACATTACTGAAATGCATTTTTGTCAAATGTAGACTGACAGACCCAGAGAGATCATGGAGCAGCAAGAAAAGACTGCACAGATGCGACAGTAATTAGTGGAAGAATATGTAAGTGCAAGGCAAACTGAGCACATGAAATCACTGCATCACAATTACAAAGGTCACAATTAAGATGCCAACCCCTCTCTCAGTATCTCAACATCAGTCTCCCTCCTCCCTCCCTGCATGGTGCAACAACATCAAACTGAGGCAGCCTTTCCTTACAAAGGCAACTTGCAAGAGCTGTCTGCCAAAGATTACTTTGTTATTAGTCAATTCTGACAAAATGCGCACACAATGAACAACCCAATCTTTAATTAACTGTAAAATAAATCATGTGGGAGTTAATGCTGGAGACTGTGGCAAATATAGCACAATAGGTAGTGGTAGAGATGAATGTGGGAGTTTGCATGCATAACAACACACACATGTACACACAGTAACACACCCAGACTCCAAATGCAAACCCGGCAGACTTCACTGACTCAAATATTCAAAATGGATCACCAGGCAGTGGGCAAGTGAACATGAGTATTAGATGACAATGTCACACCTCTGGCTCCTCTGATCAGTAAATGTGGACTGGAGAGTCACAGCCTCCAAATCAGGTGACTCCAATCTCCTGTCTGCACTACCTCCCGAGAACTGAGTCTCTGCCTCATACTTCAGTGGCCGACTGCCTACTACCACTTGCATGCTGATTACAGTATCAAGAGCGGTGGAACGGAACATATGCTGGCGTCACTCCAAAGTGTGATACACTGAGGGACTCTATCAGCATTTTATATCCGCTGGCATGCTATAAGGGAGGAATCCTGACACACCACGATGGAGATTCACTGTTCTGGCTCTTTAAGCAAAACCAAACATTTAGCTTCAGTTAAGTCACAATGTGCTCCTATTAGTGCATCTTGCAGAGTGTCTCCTGTAATTATCTGTTGTCTCAGTAAGCTTAGGAGAGCATAACAAAAGGTAGCACCTACCAACTTAGTGATCTATAACTGTATCAAAGTGGTTTCTGTGACAGAAAAATCCCCTCTTGTTGGTGAGTGAAACAATGTTGTTGCATGAGAGGAGGTTCAGGGAGAGGCCATGTTTTTGGCCCATTGTTTCCAGATCAGCAACCCTGCCCACAGTTGCCATGGCTGCTGCTGTGCCCACCTTTTCCTGGACATATAAGGCCGGACAGCAGCAGGAGCCACTTCCACTCTGCCCTCAGGTCTAGGGCTGTAACTTCCTCCGTGGTCAATTGGATGTAGGATACACTGTGTAGTGACATTCAGCTTTTAAATTTCAGGTGGACAAAATCTGAGCGAGCTTAATGAAAATGGGTAGCAAGGGCTGCTTCATCTGTGTACATGACTATACAATCCTGGTTTGATCCACAAGGCCTCCCAGCTATCCTGTCACAAGTACATGGAAATATTCAGCAGAAAAAGAGATTGAGGGAGTTGACTTTGATTCACTTTGATAGAGCGTGTCTGAAAAATGAAAATACCTCTCTGTGAAAGTGTCACTTCGGTTTCAGTGCTTTGTTGAAGGTTCTGCAGAGAAGCATAATATAACACTGTGAGTGGAGAGCTGCACTGGGAGAATAAGAAACTGTCTGTAATATTGCCTACTGGTCCATTGATCCCTACAGTACAGTGAAGAAGATGCACATGTACAAAGACAGGGAGACACAATGTACGGAGAAAGCGCTTAAGTGAGAACCTTTTTAGAGTGTGTTCCCTCTCAAAATGATAAATGATTGGTCAACATCTAGAGCGAACAATAAAAGTTGAAAGCAAACTGTGCAAGACCCAGGCAAACGAAAAATCTCATTATTCAGTTAACTTGGGAGTACATTCCAAGCACGGTATCATTGTGTGGCTCTATGCAGCTTTGTTTTTCTCTCAGCAAGGACTAAAAGCACTGGAGAATCAAATGTTTAAATTGGCTGGAGAAGGTGTATACAACAGTGTGCCCTCAGACAAATACTGTGCACTTCAGAAAGTTCTGCAAGCAGAGCCTGTGTGCTGTGGAGACCTGCTGACAAATTGGAAGTCTTTTCTGAAGAACAGCATATATGCAGCTCAGTTTTTCTTGTGTATTCTATTGCTGCAATCCCAAGGTGAGGAGAGGTGCTATGTACAACAAATGCATTTCTCATTCATGCTTGCCAGTGTAGATCGTCCTTCTGAGGAAAGAGCCAATTTCATGAAGGTTTTTAAATCTAATAAACACATTTAAAGAAATGTAGCTCTCCAAAGTGGTGACCATTTTTTATCTCTATAAGAAAGCACTCTTGAATATTGAAAGGAGGATAAAATGTTCAGTCTATCATGCTGCTTTTGCTGCAAAAGCATAAGTGTAGACGACCCTTTTACCACCCTTCTCACTGGATTTCTATCCCTAAACTAGAAGTGCTTCTGATTACTAGAAACAAACATCTCTGGCTTAAATCCGCCTCAGAAACATCTGGTCGACTAGCCGCCCACCCACACGCGGCGTACAAATCCTTGGCATATTGTGCAACAGGGTCAAAAGACAAGAACCATGCTGGCTACTTGAAAGTCTTTTTGTGCATGCTCTCAGCTCAGAGCCAGAGACAGAGGAGGAATGGCGGTGCTATACCTCTGGGTTTACACTTCCAGCTGGACCTATACTAACAGAGGGAAGCCACACGACACAGAGTGGAGCATGTAAGGGATGCTGCCATGCTTAGTTAAGGACTCACAGGCTCACTATTTCATGCTCCACATCTGCTGGTTGCCATGGCAACCCGGGTTTTGGGCAATTCCCAGGTCAGGTGGCTTCTGTCAGCTCCAAAGAGGGAAAAAAAGGCCCTTTTCAGAGCATTGCAGTTTGCAAAGCAAAGCATTGGATTATAAAAGGCCCTGAACTTCATTAGTGGTTCTTAAGATTGTACCTGAACTTTCCTGAATGGCTACACTGTTAGTGTTCAAAGAGACTAACTGTCACCACTATCAGTCAGTTAAAGTGTGACTGAATCAGTTCAACTGAGCTGCTCTGTAGTTTCTCATGAGGCAAGTCAGAAAGACTCTGCAAGGATTTTAGGAGATTTTACAACTGAAAATACATAAAACCTACGCATAAACAGGAGGGGTAAAATGCAGTACAAACACTATTATTACTGCTGAATCACAGCTTTTGTGACTGTAAGCTGCAAAACCAAGAAGCAGCAAAAATGAACAAGGGCCTCTCCCATACAGAGTCATGCTAAAATTGTAAATATAGTCACCATTTCAGTGTCTCTGTGCTTTGTTTTGTAAATTTGCGTGGAAAAATTAAAGACTCACCTGTTTTTCATCAGTGCTTCATTGTTGAGGCTGCAGTTGTCCAGAAGCACAGAAAATGAGGGAAGCAGGATTTGCCATTTAGTAAATGTGCTAGTGTGAACCACAATAAATGGATCAGAAACTCAGGAAAGAATGGGTGTATATCAGAAGGGCTTTACAATTACAAGCTGGTCATTATGACAGCATGGGTGCAGTTGAATACCCCAGTGTGGGTTTGATACAAACAGAAGCAGCGGGAGCCGATCATTAGGAGCAGGCGTCTGCAGGGCTGGGTCCCACCGGCTCAGCTGGAGCCTGTGTGAGAGGTTCTCCGTCTCACTGGGGAAGTCCAGAGGAAACATGCCGTAGGCCAAGCACTCCCCAGTTCCCCTCTCTTTAACCTGATTACTGTAATGAGCTTAGAGACTGTTGGATGCACAACATCTAATGTGGATGCAGACAAACACACGGCACTCACTCTCTGACTGACTCTCACTGGCAGCTGAATGCAAAGAGCATCATCAGGCTCAAATCCACTACGGCTAGATGGCTCATTAGCCAGAAAGCGCTAGAGTAAAGGATGAGAACAGGAAATTGCAATTTGTTTGAAGGTGAAAAAGGTTTAAGAGGTAGCTCCGTGAAAAGCTGTCAAAATGCCAAAGAAGTGATGACAGCCAAAAAAAAAAAAAAAAAAAAAGAATATGAATGTCCTTGGGTGAAATTTCTGCAATAAGAAGCCTACTGCCACTTATTACTTCTCCTGAAGTAGATACTTCTGCCCTCAGACGTTTCAGGTGGTCAAGGTGGTCTACCTTTAGTCACTATTATAAATAGATTCTAACTCATATAGACTCAAAAACTGTTTTTTAGCAATGCCGTCCTTAGATCTATGATCTATGACAAGCCTGTACAACAAAAAACCTCAACATGTAACCACTCATGCTCTTAGGTGGATGAATTTGAGACCAAGTTACTATCAAACATGGAGGATGCTAATATATGGCTTAATCACTGATCAGACTGTCTCTAGTTCCTGGGCTACCACATGTCATGGGTTATCAGGGTGCACACGACAGCTTTTAAGGAGCATGAAAAGAAACATTTCCTTAAACCCCTGGTATGCAAATTAGTAGGCAAAGGTTAGACGTATTAAGTGAGAAGAACTGAAAGAAAGAATTGCATTAAACGGACTGGCATATAAACTGAGACTGGTATCACTCACACACAGATGCACGCACATGCATGCACACACACACACACACACACACACACACACACACACGCGCACGCACACACACGCACGCACACACACAAACTGAACTTCTTTGATTATTGATTGGTTCTACAGTACAGCTCTAGAATCTTCCATGACAATCAGTGTGTGTTAATGTGTGTGCCTCAGTTATCTCAACCGTTCATCCAATCCATTTCAAATTTGGTGTGAGTGTGTTGAATCAATCTATCTATCTATCTATCTATCTATCTATCTATCTATCTATCTATCTATCTATCTATCTATCTATCTATCTATCTATCTATCTATCTATCTATTTCAATGTGGAACAACTGAATTTGGCTGGATTGACCACAGACTGGTTTGAATGGGGTGAATACTTACGCAATTGCTAATTCGACCTTTTGTATTGTATATTAATTTAGTATGTGTATAAATCATTTCCAAGGAGGCTGCAGTCAATTTAATATTCAAGCAGTAAGAAAATTGAACTAAAAATGTGTGTATGTAATTGCACCACTTCAGCAAAAACACACGAGCATACTATACTGTGGACGAACAAAGGCTGCAAGCTTAAGGCACTTCTAGTCATTTTCAGACTTGGTGTGCATAAAAACTCTACAAAAGTTTCATATAGAATAAAGATTTTGTACAACCTTAATCCTAAGGATTTTACATGTTTTGTTAAAAAATAACCACCATGCAAACTTTTCTGGCAAAACCTTGGATTATTTTTTAGATAACTCAATCACCAAAATCTATTTCTTGGGATAGTTACTTTACTCCTTGCAATCTGAATATAATTAAGTCTCTTCCCCTGCCTGTCAAAGACAAAGCATCTGATGAAGGACGAGATGACTATAAGAACAGTTAAGAGTATCCTGTTCTTGAAGAGAAATGATTTTTTTATGGCTTACGCTGTGCTCATTAAAATTCCATGAAACTGCAATAATTCAGATAAGAACGCTTTCAGTCCCAGTGTGGGCTATATAAAGATACACAGGTTACATCCTGAAAGGGCTATCAGGGGTTTGATTAATGCTAACAAGCACAAAGAGAATTTGCTACTGACTGACTCCCATGTGGAAAGAATCTACAGATCTCTCAGTGCCTGGTTACACTGCATCCCTTGAATTACACCACTCACTATCTCCCAATTCTGCAGGGTTATTTTACACCATGCTCGAAAAGAGAAACAAGATTTCACAAACTATTATAAAACAGATCCATTTGTGCCTGAAGTACTCCCATCAGCCACAATATTAAAATCACTGACAGGTGAAGTGAAAAACAGTGCTTATCTCATTACAATGCAATGCTCAACTGGGAAACCTTGGTTGCAGCATTCATGTTACTTTGACATGTAACAACAACCAAAACATTGCTGGAGACCAAGCACACTCCCCCTATGGTAACAGCAGTCCCCAATGCCAGCACCCTCCAGCAGGACAGTACACCCTGCCATAGAGCAAAAAAATACACATAAATCCCTGGAAATCCTATTGGAACACAAGCAAGAGCTCACAGCGTTCACCTGGTGTGCAAACTCACCGAATCCCAATTCAGTCAAGCATCTGTGGGTTGCACCAGAGCAAGCCAGATCCAGAGAAGCCCCACACTACAACCCACAGGACCCAAGCACAAGGATCTGCTACCAATCTCCTGCTTCCAGAAACCACAGAACACCCCCAGAAGTCTCATGGACATGGTCTGGTGGTTCAAAGCTGGTTTGACAGCACAAAAGAGACCCACACAATATCAGGCAGGTGGGTTTAATGTTGTGGCTGATTGGTGTATAGGCCACACTGTGATACAGACTTATTCTGGAGTCAGCTCATGACAGAAGTTTGTGAAAGCTTAGTGACAAAAAAGCATTTCTCTGTGTTAGTTTCCCTCTACTCAGTGATAAATGACACATCCTGAGGGAATGAAAAGGATTCCTGGTGCACAGAGCAGATTCAACAATGTTTGCAGAAAAAGACATTCTACCCCAAAGATCCTACCTACAGAGGGTAACAATGAGCCAAATACTGGCCTATTTGTAGAGAAATGACACTTTGCATCACACTCACATTTTCTGATGTTTCCTTAAGTTGCATCTAGAGTAAATACATAATAGACTTACTGTGCATAGACTTGCTTTAGTGTAAGAAGAAAAAAAAATGAAACATCTGTTTGCCAAATTGTCATACTAATCTCACACTATTCTATTTTTAGTCAAGGGATGCTATTAGTCAGTTACCATTTTGCTCCACACTAAAATATCTAAGGCATTTGTGGTTTGCAGAGGATGACTCCTAATAACCTTGCTAATTAATAAAGCATCCAGTTCTATCATCAAGTCTACATTTTCATTTGTAACACTCATTACTGGCGTGTAAACACTAGCATTGCTATTGCAAGCTTGTTAGGAGGATGACAATCGAATTTCTCTCAAATAATGCCACAGAGCAGGGCTGCAAACTCTTACTCATTTCATATTTTTTGGAAATATAAAATGTTTTTTTATTTTACAAACACATTTTCTCCATTAACTTTGCATGCAATGAATTGAGCAGCTCAATCAGACTGAAGAACTTGGGTGCAAATACTTGATACAGATGACTGAAGACTTTGATGTTGAGGATTACAAAAGTCTCTTTCATAGCATATTCTCATCATCTGCTCCTGATTTCTGGCTATAGAAAGCTAATTGCTCACTCAGCTAAACAGATTTTCCCATCGAACACAGGCAACAAAACAGACTCTGCATCATAATAGTGTTTCACACAGGAAGAGACACACAGTCTATCAGCATAATATTGAATGTAATTGCGTTAAAACGCATTTTCACAGGGCTGACTGTCACAGTCTGTATACCAAAGGTCATTCTCAAGCCTGCATATTGCCTTTTGCTGTCCAGTTATGAGGGGACCATCTACTGTAGAGCTCAACAATTTACCATGAAGTGTTGTGCTTTCTGAGAATTCACTAATTGGCTCAATAAATTCTGCCACCATAGCACACAACTCATTAATGCTGATACAGACTTCTAATTAGTTAAGTGGGGGCACAGAGCCAGCAGATAACTTGAATACTTATTATTTCTGCCGTTTGAGTAACTATGATAACATTTCATTATCTACACTAAACACAACTCCTACATAAACGATATGTTATGCACACACCATTCAGACTGCATTTTACCTTCAGTGACAGCTTTTGGCAATTTGTTATTAAATGTGAAATGCAGCGATGGCGCAGATCAGAACACGGCAATCATCTGCCGCGAGGAGTGTGTCGATTTGAAATTTCACACCAGGTAAAAACAAAAAGTCAAAACATCAAAAGCAATAAAAAATAAATAAAAATGAGTCTTCACACCAAGCACATCAAAGAGGCTGATCATCTACTTTGGCTACACATCAGCTTTTTTTTTTTTTTTATCCTATACATACTATTTATCCGCATTTCAGCTGACATCCTCATTAAACAGCCCAACAACTGCTTGCTTCTTGATCTACTCTGAAGAACATACGGTGATTATCAAATTATAGTTTCATGTACCTCAAGTTCTTCCTCTTGATCAATAAAGTTAATAATTATAGGAATGGGGAACTAGGAATGAGTCTCCTTTGTTAAAAACTCTATTTATACAAACTTATCTTTGTAGAGTAGCAGAAACTGTGCTCAGCAGTGTCAGGGAAAGAAAAGGAATAGTAGCCTATAGAGCTGACAACCATAAGAAAGAACTGAATTGTGAAAACCCTAGTGAATATCATCTAGACACAGTGTTTTTGGTAATGCAGCTTTTGGTTTTTATTATCTTAGCCATTATTACAGTCTGCTTGAGGACCTGAGAGCAGCTGAAAGTGTTGATACTGATTAGAAATTTTTATTTATTTGCTCTATTCACAATTTATATCGTCTTTAGTGTTTTAAAAAGTTCCTTTCCCTTTCATTGATCTCTTTTTTCTGGTCAAGCTGCCGTATGGCTTCCATTTGATCGCTGCGATTATCAACTTGTCAGTCACCCTGTAAAGCACCTTCTGCATCTGTACATGGGTACCTGATTGAGGAGGCAGGCTAAGAGTTACAATTGTGCTGAGCCTTACTATAAGTCCCAGGTTGAGCACATGATTGCAAGACAAACAGTAACAGCATCGCTCACACACTTTCAAAAAACATTGCGTGCTAGAAGCAGAAGTAAAGGTTTCAAATGCCCCGATTGTTTTCAATTTCTTCACTTAAAATAGTGCTGAAGGCATCAAAATGCTCCAAACTTGACTGGATGAATTAATCACATCTGTAAAACACTGTTAACAACAAACCAGCCCTGTGTTATGTAAAAGTCAATAAGAAGACAGATACATTATTAGTTTAAAATAGCACATGCCATTCATTAACGGTTGCCTTAAATTCTCTCTAACCTTGTTTTGCCATATTTCCCCTGGTAGGAAAGACAAGCTGACAGACTGCAGGCAGTGGGTGAGCATATGGGTTTGAAGGCAGGCAACCATCCAGGGAGGCAATGAATTGTGCCCTCCTCTGTTCTACAATAACTGGACAACCCATCCATTTCACCGTTGCCTCTCCACAGATCTCTGACAGGGTAGTATCATCCGATTCATTGGCAGAGATGCGTGGGAGAGTGAAAAAAAAAACATGCCAACCTCCACATAAAGCCTGGGTTAACAAGACAAAAAGTTACGCTGCAAGGCTCTGTAGCAAAAGAGAAGAAGTCCATGGTACTGAACACCATCTCTGCTGCTCTCTCTTAAACTTGTGCATCTAATTGTGAGGCAGGGCACACAGCTGTGACACTGCAGTTGGATACAGATTCTTTAATCTCACCTTTTATATGACATCGTCATGTAATCTCCATCTAGGGAGCAGGCAGAGAGGCAGGAAATGAAATCAATGCTGTGTCGCTGCACTGGGTGTTACTTCATTAGCATGGGCACTACAGATGTAGCAGTAAATCTGATTTATGAAAGGATGACAACAAAAGAACCACAGACGAAGGGACCCAGAGATGATAGGGACACTCAATTCTGCTTCACCAGTGTTGAACAAAGGGCAGAGACAGAAACAGTTCCCTCTAATGTATGGTATACGTTCATTGCTGCACTACTTAGCATTTAGATCCACAGTCATTGTTGTACATATATAATTAGAGGCTATTTTCTTAGCATAGAAGTGGATTTCATGATGAAAAGTGAGACAGCTAACATATCTCTTTACAGTAGGCAGCAAAGGCAAGTAGGGTATGAATTACACAAAAATCAATAATTTATCAGTGCTGTAAATTTCACTTGATTCAGTACCATAGAACAGTGTAATTCGCTGCTGTCTCCTTTTCTGCACAATTCAGTTTCATGATACTAGTTATACACTAATCAGTCGTTGACCTGGCCTCCAGACTCCACAGATCTGATCAGGGAATGCACTGGAACAAGCCTGATCCATGGAGGTTCAACTTCACAGCCAACAGGATCCAGAAGATCTGCTGCCAATGATCTGGTGCCAGACACCACAGGACAGCCACAGAGGTCCCACATCCCTGGCCTGACTACAGGTTAGCGCTGTTTTGACTACACAAGGAGTACCTAGAGATAATATGGAAGGTGAGTTTAATGTCGTGGCTAATCGGTGCTAGTTAAAGGTCCCATAGTATACCTTTTTATAATAATTTAATGTTGGTCTAACATGTCCCCTGAATGCATCTTAAGTTTCAGCTTAGAATACTGAATGGACTATTCATTTTACTTTGCTTTTATGTACATTGTTTTAGCCATGTTCTTAACAGACTATTTCAGTGTCTGCAGCTTTAAATACAATTAAGCTGCTGCTTTTCATGGCCCTTTGTGGAAGAGGCCTGTGCCTTTCCTGCAAGTCCCACGCATGCTTCAGCAAAAATGAGACAGAACCAATATGACTTGTAACGAAAACACAGAGGATGAATTGTACATGTTTGAACCAGAATCGACAATGGTCAAAACTTTCATCATGATCATTAAATTTTCATGGCTGCCATCAGGGAATACTAACAAAACAAAGATCTGAGCTTAGGTTGCGCTAAAGGAAAAATGGTGACATGAAAACACAGTAAACCACCCAATCCTTGTTTGTTGGTTTAAACTGCTCTTAAAGTTTCCACATTTTTTCCAATTGTCCCTCAGCATTATACTTTCAATGTTAGCTGCACAACATGCTAACAGATTTCCTATTGTTGCGAGGACATTATAATTAAAAAATAAAAGTAATCCACTGGGTATTCAAGTCTTTAGATGCTGGGAGTGCATGAAGACTCTTGTGTTCACTCTTGCAGCCAACAGCAGAACATTTGCCATGCTTTCATAATAATTCATCATAACTGAGACATTTTGGAGTTAACAGAAGCAAGTCTAGCAAGGAAATGAAACTTCTCAACAAAACTGATACACTATCTTTTTCACCAAAGGTAGGTTTTAAGTTAACTGGGTTTAAATGGTTTCAATGTTGAGCTACATCCTTAACATCATTTAACAACAACGGGTATTAATGCACTTCTCTCATACATTTCATATGAACATAAAAGTCTATTATCCCAATAGTTTCCAAAGAATACAGTTTGTAATATCCTACGAATATATGAACATAAAAATATACACTCACATCTTCTAAAACACAATGGAGTTAGGTGACAAGCATTGTAATATCTAACTCAAACAAACTTATTTTTCATTAGCAAACAGTGCAGTACATGTGGGCACCAGCTGTGACGGCCCACAGCATTCAGAGGTCAATAGGTCAAGCACCTTCGGGAGTCATGTTATTGAATCCTTCAGTAGTTATGGAGATGTCATGGAAAAATGAACGACAGAGGCTATACAGTTGCTCGCTCATAGGAGAAGCATTAATGCACACTCCCCCTTCGTTTCTGATGAAACAATTCCAAATGATTAGTTGTGGACTCCCGTGGGACTGGGAAGGCAAGGAGGGGGATGTGTAATTCAATTAGTCCCACGGTTCTGCACCAAAGGGGGACAGACAGATCCATCTCATTGAGACATCCAGGATGTGCAGGCCTGGTGTATGCACGGATAATATTGGCAGCACATCATGGTGTTGCTCTGAATTAGATAGTTTCACTTGCTAAAAGACTGCTGGGAATAAATAAACCCTGGAATCTCTCTACTAACAACGCCGAGTGGTTCCTCCTTAAATACCCTTCGCAATCACGAAAAACCTTATCTACACAAAGAGGGGCTGAATGAGGAGGGTTTCCAGGCTGAGGCTAACAGAGAGCAGAGCGAGCCGCCTTACATGACAAGCCAGCCACATTCTAAGCAATGCCTCTGAGCTTGTGCCATGAGTCGAGGATGCTGTCTCCCACTGAAGTTGCATACAGATCGCCCTTTCAGAGCACAGCCTCCTCCACTGTCTCTTTGTCCCTCCTCCCAGGGGGAATTTATAAAGCTTCACAGTGCCTCACTCCATGAGATTCCTGTAATTTATGACAGCCTTTTCCCAGGCACAGAGAAATCAAATCAAACTGTAAATATAGTGCATGTTTCCCAGTATGAGCTCTTCACATACACCATAGATCACAAATAAATGCCAGAGATCCTGACAGTCATTAAATAACAGCATCAATAATCCCACATGTGGCAGGAGTACATTTGATTTTGGATTATGAAAAGGGCAGAAAGCATGGATAATGAATGAGACACACCAGGAACAAACCAAAGGAAATGAAGAATTACCAGAGGCATCAAGCAGCAGATCAGCCACTTCATACTGTTTTCAAAGCGGGGATTGCCAGTTGTGGTCATTAGTACCAGAATGACCCCTGACCCCAGGCTGGCACACACACCTGGCTATGTTACATGACACCATCCCAGGCAGACTGGAGGGAGAGGGTGTCATCTCGTGGGTATAGCCCCGCAGGTGTAGCATGTCCATTGCGGGTGGGCAGCGGCCCTCCATTAGCTGCAGGTCCATCAATCTCTGTGTCCACGGAAACTGAAGACTCAACACAGGGAGAGAAGCAAACAGCTGCCATATAGTGGACTGAACAGATGGTAATGGTGACAAGAAATTAACACCATATCATTTTAAACTAAAACGCAGCATCTCAATTTGGGCAAAGAAAAGATAGATGTCTGCAACTTCAACACATTTCTAATATTAGCTCTCATAAACACACACTTCTCAGGCAGCCTCACGTATTGTTGATTGTTGTCAGATTTTTGCATTACGTATTCTCTTACAAATATTTGGAACAGCACACTGCATGCAATTTGTTCACATTTATCAGTATGAGAAGAGGGTTTGATGTGTTCTTGATGAAAGTGCTCTCTAACCCAGCTCTCTAGGATCTCACTCACTGATGTAGTTTCTCATGAATGCTTCACACCAATTGCATGAAAAGGCAGACGTCATGAAAGCTGTCCTACAACATATAATATGCTAAACAGTAGATGGGAAGGGTGCTGCATGCGCATTGCGTGCGTGTGCACATATGACAGAAAGAGAGCTAAATTGCTGAGCCATGTATGTTAGGCCTGCAAGACAAAGTCAAACGCTAAAGAACGAGGTACTATGTGTCAGCACAGCATCTGAAGTAATCCAAATCAACAGCATCCTCTTCACCTATGCCAACCGCATTGACAGAAATATGACAAATGCTGCAGTACTTCATGGGGATGTTAACAGATCTAATGTGGTGCCAGCAGCACGTCACCCACTGCAGTCAAAACGGAAAATATTCTTACCCGAAGAATGCGGCCAAATTTTAAAACGGTGATGATGTGCTTCAAGGTGCATTAAGATATCAACATTATATTCAATGCCAAAATTAAATGTAAGCTCGCATGAGTTTAATTTTCATGATAAATTTCTAATATGCACAAAACCTCCCTTTACCACTGGGACTAAAAACCCCTTATAGATTTAACAGCTACACTGGTAGCACTCAAGGCTACTCTTCTTTTTCTTTTTTTTTTGCAACAAGTACTGTCATCTGTGCATACAACAAAGTACATTAAGGGTAAGGGATTCAAGGCTACTAAGCCATTACTTTGTTCAAACAGCCACAGCTTTATCCCATAAATATTGCATACAGTTATTAGCAGTCCAGATATGCTTTCACCAAATGAAAAAGTAAATCTTAGGACTCAATCACTGGGGAAGATGCCAGCGAGAACATGGAAGCTCTTGCATAGAGTAGGCTTATCATGTTGGCCATATTTCGAACATTTTTGAAGATACCGTCTCATGTATACAATTAAACATTGTCCATTCATGCTGTTCTGGACTGAACAGGCAGGGCATCATTACAACAATGACCACTCATCATAATGGCTCTAGCAACATGATTCCATACTGTGAATTAAATTGAAAATGCTTTCAAAATAATAATGTTTATTCTCCTGAATAGCTGTTTTTACTGCACATGTTCACAAGCAGGTTGAAACAGTGTCACACTGGAACAGCCAGAGGGAAGAAATTAGAGCGCATAATGGAGGGGAAACAATCAAACAGATGATGTATATATGATATGATGGGTTATTTTTATTCGCTCGTCTAAGCGAGCCTATAGGGTGAAACCTCTTTCCTTCTGCACCACAGAGGTCAAATGACACAATTTACTTTGCTGTACAATAGATGAATGATTGCTTGGTTTTGCACATTATTATACAATTTTAGACTGATTGTGTACTGTTTAACTACACACAGGATGACACAAGATCCAGGAGATGTTCCTGAGAAATGCAGGTTCAATCCAGCTTCTCTGCACGTTAAACAAATCAGGAATTAGATGTCATGCAATGTCACTAACAGGCCAAGATGAATGGATATAATGTTAGGTTAAAACAACACACTGAGAGACAAGCATTTATTAGAATCTGCTTTGGGAGGATGTGGATTTCTCCCCCGTTTTAGTGGCTGCTGACGCTGTTACAGGAAATTAAACACAAACTTAATTGTTTCAAATCAAATCAATCATTGCTTCTGATTTGCCAGACAATGCACGTTGTGAAGAAAGTCAACATTTATATTCAGCTCTTGTTCAGCTCCAGAAAACAGCATACAGACAAACAAGGTTACAGTATGAAGCATCAGGATTTTGTATAATTAATGCCTGACTCGAATTAAAATCTCCTCATTTGCTAAAGATGTTGTGCCATCAGGCCAGGTGTACATATTCCCAGAGCAATCATTTAGGATTTATGCTGCACCATACCCGGAGCATCAGCACAACAACTAAGGTTGTGGCAACACACTTATGAGGTCAGATGAATGGAACGGTTACAATTAACATACATTAGATATTGTACTTGTGAGCTATAGTTCAGTAAAAATCGAAAATTGTGTATTTATGTTCTTC